>NC_091985.1:182418879-182719763 GCF_044704955.1 Pristiophorus japonicus | reverse complement strand
CGCACTGGGTCCCTGTAATCTGGGCTCAGCACATTCTCGCCCGCGGGGAATGCTGGGTAAATACGAAAGGCCGCGTCAGTGAATTGAAGAGGATTTACTGGGATTGCATTGGGCACTGAACCATGTTCATTCTGGTAGTTAGACTTTGTTTCTGCTGCTCTTCATAACCCCTGTACCTGCGCTGGAGATTAATCTTCTGTATAAATATTAAATAAATCAGCTTGTTTCAAACACCTTGTGTGGAATATTTGAATTCTCCATAATAAGAGGAGACTAATTAATGTTCCCTTCCCTTCCATTTTGGGCCTTTTCTTACTCTCGATTATTTCACTTCTCACCCAGTTCATCTTTTCCCACATCAAATCCCAAGCTTGTTTCGTTTGTGGGTGTCATGGACTGAACCGGCGTATCTCACTTTACACTCATTTGACGTTCTTTTCAACCAACCCTTGAAAGCACTATCTTGCTTAAGACTGGAAATCTGTTATTTTCTGTATTGTTTAATGATTTTTGAATGCAGTTAATAGAACTTCACACATACTGCATGTGATTGCCTTTGAAATGTTCTTATCTTTGTAATTGTCTTTGCTAATTTTGATGGGTTAGTTGATTTATAATTGTTTGTTTCTAACATACCTTGCAGTATTTCTTGCATCAAAATAATTGTTTAAATACTTCCTTTATCGGATCATTAGCTCCTCCGCCGATCTCTGTTTCCTCTTGTGGGGAAATCTAGAACTAGGTTGTATAGTCTGAGAATAAGGGGTCGCCCATTTAAAACGAAAATGAGGAGGGATTTCTTCTCTTGGAGGGTTGTAAATCTTTGAAATTCTTTACCCAAGAGAGCAGCGGAGGCTGGTCATTGAATATATTTAAGTTGGAGATAGACTGATTTTTGAAAGATAGGGGAGTCAAGAGTTGTGGGGAGAGAGCAGGGAAGTGAAATTGAGGCCACGATCAGATCAGCTAAGATAAGTTCAGCCATGATCTTATTGAATGGTGGAGCGAGATCAAGGGGCCAGTGTAAGTGGGCCCTGAATTTGATGCCTCAGTGTCAGTGGTCCCTGGATTTGGTGTCACAATGTAAGTGGACCCTGGATTTAATGTCACAATGTATGTGGTCCCTGAGATGGAGAGTGACACAGTTAATTCAGAGACTAGGGTCCTGAAATTAAGGAAAAGTAACTTCAATGGTATGAGATGTGAATTGGCTAGAATAGACTGGCAAATGATACTTAAGGGTTGACGGTGGACAGGCAATGGCAAACATGTAAAGATCACGTGGATGAACTTCAACAATTGTACATCCCTGACTGGAATAAAAATAAAACGGGTAGGTGGCTTAACCGTGGCTAACAAGGGAAATTAAGGATAGTGTTAAATCCAAGGAAGAGGCATATAAATTGGCCAGAAAAAGCAGCAAACCTGAGGACTGTGAGAATTTTGTAAAACAGTAGAGGAGGACAAAGGGTTTAGTTAGGAGGGGGAACATAGAGTATGAGAGGAAGCTTGCTGGGAACATAAAAACTGACTGAAAAAGCTTCTATATATATATATCTGTGAAGAGAAAAAGATTAGTGAAAACAAATGTAGGTCCCTTGCAGTCAGATTCAGGTGAATTTATAATGGGGAACAAAGAAATGGCAAACCAGTTTGACAAATACCTTGGTTCTGTCTTCACGAAGGAAGACACAAATAACCTTCCGGAAACACTAGGGGACCGAGGGTCGAGTGAGAAGGAGGAACTGAAGGAAATCCTTATTAGGCGGGAAATTGTGTTAGGGAAATTGATGGGATTGAAGGCCGATAAATCCCCGGGGCCTGATATTCTGCATCCCAGAGTACTTAAGGAAGTAGCCCTAGAAATAGTGGTTGCATTGGTGATCATTTTCCAACTGTCTATGGACTCTGGATCGGTTCCTATGGACTGGAGGGTAGCTAATGTAACACCACTTTTTAAAAAGGAGGGGAGCGAAAAAATGGGTAATTATAGACTGGTTAGCTTGACATCAGCAGTGGGGAAAATGTTGCAATCAATGATTTAAAGGCGAAATAGCAGCACATTTGGAAAGCAGTGACGGGATCGGTGCAAGTCAGCATGAATTTATGAAAGGGAAATCCTGCTCGACAAATCTTCTAGAAATTTTTGAGGATGTAACTAGTAGAGTGGACAAGGGAGAACCAATGGATGTGGTGTATTTGGATTTCAAAAGGCTTTTGACCAGGTCCTACACAAGAGATTGGTATGCAAAATTAAGGCACATGGTATTGGGGGTAATACTGACGCGGATAGAGAACTGGTTGGCAGACAGGAAGCAGAAAGTCGGCAGAAACTGGTTCTTTTCAGAATGGCATGCAATGACTAGTTGGGTGCCACAGGGCTCAGTGCTGGGTCCCCAGCTATTTACAATATACATTAATGATTTGGATGAGGGAATTGAGTGTAATATCTCCAAGTTTGCCGATGACACTAAGCTGGGTGGCGTTGTGAGCTGTGAGGAGGACGCTAAAAGGCTGCAGGTTGACTTGGACAGGTTCGGTGTGTGGGCAAATGAGTGGCAGATGCAGTATAATGTGGATAAATGTGAGGTTATCCACTTTGGTGGCAAAAACACGAGGCAGAATATTATCTGAATGGTGGCAGATTAGGAAAAGGGGAGGTGCAACGAGACTTGGGTGTCATGGTACATCAGTCATTGAAAGTTGGCATGCAGGTGCAGCAGGCGGTGAAGAAGGTAAATGGTATGTTGGCCTTCATAGCTAGGGGATTTGAGTATAGGAGCAGGGTGGTCTTACTGCAGTTGTACAGAGCTTGAGTGAGGCCTCACCTGGAATATTGTGTTCAGTTTTGGTCTCCTAATTTGAGGAAGAAGGACGTTCTTGCTATTGAGGGAGTGCAGGGAAGATTCACCAGACTGATTCCCGGGATGTCAGGACTGACATATGGGGAGAGACTGGATCGACTGGGCCTGTACTCACTGGAGTTAGAAGGATGAGAGGGGATCTCATAGAAATATATAAAATTCTGATGGGACTGGACAGGTTAGATGCAGGAAGAAAGTTCCCGACGTTGGGGAAGTCCAGAACCAGGGGACATAATCTAAGGATAAGGGAAAGCCATTTAGGACCGAGATGAAGAGAAACTTCTTCACTCAGAGAGTTGTTAACCTGTGGAATTCCCTACTGCAGAGAGTTGTTGATGCCAGTTCATTAGATATATTCAAGAGGGAGTTAGCTATGACCCTTACAGATCAAGGGGCATGAAGAGAAAGCAGGAAAGGGGTACTGAGGTGAATGATCAGCCATGATCTTATTGAATGGTGGTGCAGGCTCAAAGTGCGGAATGGCCTACTCCTGCACCTATTTTTATGTTTCTATGTTTCTTCGTGAGAGTTAATTCCCTTTCCCACTGAATACTGCAGACAGACATGGTCACCGTGGTAAGAGAATGATCAGTGTGACATCACTTTTTAAACAAGAGCACACAAGACAATGGGTCATCAATAAATGGTAAAGGGATTAAACACTCTGCAATTACATTGTAAATAATAGGAAACAAAATGCTGGAAAATAACTGGTGAAGATAATAACTTATCTCTGTTGAATTGACTAGCAAACATTAAGAATGATGTGTTTAGTTTCCACACACACACAGACATATTTATACACTGTTATATGAAATATCAAAATATTACACTCCAGCCCAGTTTTAGGGGTTATTATCAACAGAAACAAATCCCAACTGATAGAACGAACATCATTCAGTCAGAATGCGATTAACAGCAGTAATAACAGTAGAACCCAACCCCTGCAGATGACTGAGTGAATCCCTTCCCACACTTCCCCAGTGTGAACTCACTGGAGTTTCAGCAGATCGGATGACTGAGTGAAACCCTGCCCACACACAGAGCAGGTGAACGGCCTCTCCCTGGTGTGACTGCGACGATGAATTTCTAGATCAGACGGGGAAGTGAATCCCTTCCCACAATCTCCACATTCCCACGGTTTCTCCATGGTGGGGGTGTCCTTGTGTCTCTCCAGTTTGGATGATCAGTTGAAGTTTCGTCCATACACAGAACACATGTAGTTTCTCCCTGCTGTGAATGGTGCGATGTTTTTTCAGGCTTAGTAACTGCTTAAAGCTCTTTCCACAGTCAGTACACTGGGGCACTCTTACTCGGATGTGTGTGTGTGTGTGTGTGTCTCGGTGCCTTTCCAGTCACACTGATGTTTGAAATATTTTTCCACAGACAGAACAGACATAAGAACATAAGAAATAGAAGCAGGAATAGGCCATATGGCCCCTCGAGCCTGTTCCGCCATTCAATACGATCATTGCTGATCCAATCATGGACTCAGGTCCACTTCACTACCCGCTCCCCATAACCCCTTATTCCCTTATCTGTCTTAAATGTATTCAATGTCCCAGCTTCCACAGCTCTCTGAGGCAGCGAATCCAACAGATTTACCACGATCTGAGGGAAGAAATTCCTCCTCATCACAGTTTTGAATGGGCGACCACTTATTCTGAGACTATGCCCCCTAGTTTTAGTTTCCCCTATGAGTGGAAATATTCTTTCTGCATCCACCTTGTTGAGCCACCTCATTATATTATATGTTTCATAAGAACATAAGAAATAGGAGCAGGAGTGGGCCATACAGTCCCAATAAGATCACCTCTCATTCTTCTGAACTCCAATGAATCTGCTCCGCCATTCAATAAGATCATGGCTGATCCGATCATGGACTCAGCTCCACTTCCCCGTCTGCTCCCCATAACCCCTTATCCCCTTATCGCTCAAGAAACTGTCGATTTCTGTATTAAATTTATTCAATGTCCCAGCTTTCACAGCGCTCCGAGGCAGCAAATTTCACAGATTTTCAACTCTCTGAGAGAAGAAATTCTTCCTCATCTCTGTTTAAATGGGTGGCCCCTTATTCTAAGATCATGCCCTCTAGTTCTAGTCTCCCCCATCAGTGGAAACATCCTCTCTGCATCCACCTTGTCAAGCCTCCTCATAATCCTGCACGTTTTAATAAGATCACCTCTCATTCTTCTGAACTCCAATGAGTAGAGGCCCAACCTACTCAACATTTCTTCATGTCAACCCCCTCATCCCCGGAATCAACCTAGAGAACCTTCTCTGAACTGCCTCCAAAGCATGTATATCCTTTCGTAAATATGGAAACCAAAACTGCACACAGTATTCCAGGTGTGGGCTCACCAATACCTTGTATAGCTGTAGCTAGACTTCTCTGCTTTATCCGCATTGCAATAAAGGCCAACATTCAATTTGCCTTCCGATCACTTGCTGTACCTGCATACTAACTTTTTGTGTTTCATGCACTAAGACCCCCAGGTCCCTCTGTACTGCAGAGATTTGCATTTTTTCTCGATTTAATTTATAATTTGCTTTTCTATTTTTTCTGACGAAGTGGATAACCTCACATTTTCCCACATTATACTCCATCTGCCAAATTTTTTGCAACCTCACTTAGTCTGTCTCTATCCCTTTGTAGATTGTTTGTGACCTTCTCACAATTTGCTTTCCCACCCATCTTTGTATCATCAAGAAGCATGGCTACATTACACTTGATCCTCTCATCCAAGTCATTAATATAGATTGTAAATAGTTGAGGCCCCAATACCGAACCCTGTGGCACCCTACTAGTCACTGATTGCCAAACAGAAAATGATCCATTCATCCCGACTCTCTGTTTTCTTTTAGTTAGCCAATCCTCTATCCATGCTAATATATTACCCCCAACCCCGTGAACTTTTATCTTGTGCAGTAATTTGTTATGTGGCACCTTGTCGAATGCCTTCTGGAAATCCAAATATACCACATCCACTGGTTCCCTCTTATCCACCCTGCTCGTTACATCCTCAAAGTACTCCAGAAAATTTGTGAAATGAGAGTTCCCTTGAGAATGTGCGAAAATGTATAGCAATGGAGACAGTGAAGTGAACAACGGAATCATGGAAGGATAACCAAAAGAATGTCAGACTGCAAATGTTACAACATTGGCACAAATAGCAGACTTGCTCAAGGTTTTGGTTACTAGTCACGCCAGTAAAATTGTAGCAATGGGTGAAAAGCTCTTTGTGTAAAAACAGTTGCTATTACACATAACCACTTGCCCGTATCTAATTGGGCAAGGAAGGCCAGGTGTCGGCTCATGAGTGGACAAAGGGAAGGAGGGATCACAAAAGGATAGGGTGAACTGAATGTCCCTCAACTGTATTACGTACCGAAAGTGTATAACTGTTGCGCCCCTACATTGTAACGGGGCTTGTCCGAGGGAAGTGAGCGCACTCAGAGGGAGAGCGTTCCTTTGTTCTGATAAGTCCCGGCCGGTGAAACAATTAATAAAGTCTGCTTTGTTATAAGCGGCTACAGTGTTCGCGTGTCAGTGTATTCGCTGAAACAGATTGAGGGAAAAAGAATCCGTATCAACATTTGGTGTCAGAAGTGGGATCTCAACAGACGACTGCCGAAAACTTGCGAATTAAGAGCCAGACTAGCCTTGGACGAGACGGGAGGAAAGTGGCCACTGGAGTGAGTATACTTTAAATACCACTTCAGTTTCCTTCAGTTCCAAAAGTCTGAGGAAATTTTGGCCACTCGCTGGTTCTCAGGTAGCGTCTGAACGAGATCCAGGTCAACCTGGCGAATACCTTCTAAACTTAGGAAATCGCGCGTGAACGCGAACCGCGGGGCGACGCGGAAGGATAGGGAAATCTGGAACCTTGAACAAATTAAGTAAGGCTTATCGCGCGGCGACGTGAACAGGAAAACCGCGGGGCGACGCAGAAGAAAAGGGAAATAGACAATCGTGCGGCGACACGGAGGATAGGGAATTAGGTAAAATTAAGCCGCGGGGCGACGCGGGACTGTGTAAATTTAAAATTGTACTTATGCCAGCTACGGCGTCGATCTTGTATATCACTTGGTCCGACTCGGCTCTGGATAAGATAACTTAAACCACCGCGGGGCGACGCGGGGACAATCGGGACTAATTAGGACCCTGATCCTACGCGGGGCGACGCGAGGATGGGTAATCATTTGGATAAAACTACGGGTACGGGTAGTCCACTACAAAAGTTATGTGAAAAATTCCCTGAAAGAGCTGGACAATTTAGACTGTTATCTGGAACCTAGAACAAATTATTAGGAGATGATCAATTGTGTAAAACTAAACCGCAGGGCGACGCGGGAATGGGCAATCATGGATCCAAATATAGAGCCGGCCAAAACAATTAATAGGAAAGAAGAGAGACTTTTGTGAACGTCTATTTTGAATGAGAAGTACTTGTGTGATTTTGACTGCAGAATGAAAGCCTATTTGGGAAACCGGGGAGTTGTGGTTTGTTTTAGCTCCACTTTTTCAAACAGAGTGAAAGTTTTTTTTAACCCTTTGTAGTGTTGTCCTGTATGTGGGAAGTTTTAAGACATTTTAAGTTAGGAATGCAGGTGTGGATATATTCGGATGATAAGTTACGGAGCTAGGAAATGCACAAAGGATAGGTTTGTTGAATAAAAGATAAAAAAATACATGGTCCCGGTGGTTGAAAAAAAAAGAATTTATTTGACACGCTCACTTACTTGTCGAAAGAAAACATGCAATGATTGATTACATTGGGTTGAAAGACCTAAATTTAGTCTCGGAATGAGATAAAGAATGCCTTTTAAAAAAGCTTCTAAGCTCAAAAAAAAGTTTTAAATAAAGATTGAAATTACAAAGTTTGAATTGGGATTTTGAGATATTCAGAGAAGGCACAGCAAAATACTGAGGTGGATTCAAAAAATTTTTTTTTATATTAAATCTGAACTCTTAAAGAAAATAGGAGATATAAAACTAAAAGGTTTGGAAACAATCTAGAAATACCTTCAGGGATCAGGTCAAACTCCTGGGCGAGTGGCGAGCTATCTGCGAAGGTGTAAAAGGGACTTTTTGAAAAATGTTAAAAACAGCAAGCTTAAGCAGTTTCAAAGAGGCATTGTAACGACCTTGAGGCTGGAACAATTGAGATAACAAAAAGCAGCCCTCTCAGCCTACGTGCCAGACTCCCCTCTGGTTATGGAAAAGACGGAAAAAAAAGACGCAACCTTGAAAGAAAACAAATTGAATGAATTTGAAAGAAAAAGTGTCTTCGATTGTCTGATGATTTTAAATTAACAAATTTACCGAGACACGAGCCCTCTGTGTAAAATACAAAACCTAATTTGAAGAAAGGAGATCTTAAAAAAAAAGACGTAACGTACTAAATAGGTGCTGAAAGGAAAAAAAAGTGTTCTGAGATGGAAAAGGACATAACTTACTAAATACTAGCTGATATTTGCTGTGAAAAAGATATTGGCTTAATTGAAAAAATTTTGGAAGAGGTAAAAGACACTCTCCATTGATAATGATTTTAAATTATGAGAAAGTTCCACTGCAGTTTGAAAAGATGAATCACTTCTGTCAAGTTGGCAGGAAAACGCCACTAAGTTAGGATTCTCATTAATGGAAGGAGGACATGTTAAACCCCAAGATGTCTTAAAGAAAGAGTGCGCGCACGAAAAACGTACTAAGAGCTCCACTCGGACCTCTGAAAAGGGTATTGATAGATTACGTAGTCAAATGGTTGGCCTTGCATTGACCGAGGCTGATGACGAAATTGAATTTCAGTAAACAAAATAGCTATTAAAAATGTGTGGTCTCGTTTTAAATCAATTTTTAAAAAAAATCTTTGGCAAGTACTTGAATTAGAAGTTAAAAAAAAAATTGGAGTTTAATCTAAATGCTGCCTTTCCTGATGAGAAGACTTTTATTATGACGGCTTTACTAATGATTTCTGCTGTTTAACGGATTCCTAATTTCTAAGCAAGTTTTGAAGGCACAAAGACTTAAAAAAAAAATGTTTTCAGATGATTACGCGAAGTCACGTAATTACATCAGGTCTTCTTACAAACCTGTAAAGGACTTAACCCTTTCCATTGACAGCCGTTTTATACTGAACATTATTAATTTGGATTTCTTAATAAAATAAAGACTCACCTGACAGATAAAGGAAATGGTGGGATAGTCAGAATAAAATAGAACGAGCTTATCTAATAATACTTGCCTGATACAATAAAGAAATAGATACTCAAACAAAACAAATTGAAGAGTTAAAAGGCTAAAATAAATAAGCTGAAAGAGATTTAAAAAAAAAGGGATCAGACAGATACAGATAGTACAGTGCACAGCCATAGCACCATCACCTGTGGCAAAAGAGCCAATGTACCCCACAGTGGGGAATCCACAAACCCAACCTAACCCTGACCTCCGATTTCACAGAGTGACCTCGACATGCATGGATAAAAGATGAGTCAGACTAAAAATCCTGCAACGGATAAGTTAGCCTCGGAAAAACCAATGCCAACCATCAAAGATGTCATTAAAGCACAGGAGGACGCTCGTGAAAAAGATAAACTGTTGTGGAAAGATTATGGATGTACTTATGACAATGTTTCTAAACTCTGGACCACTCCCGCGGAACAGACTTGCATGTCTGACGAGTTGGCCCTATGGGTTATTGAATGTATTGTGGAGCAAGGACAACAAGTGACATGCTTTTGGCCACTTGGTGGCACCCTAGATTCCAGGCGCTGGCCCAGAACATCAGTAGTCGCTGCCTTGTTTGCCAACAGTATAATCCAGGGAAGGGAGTCTCCTGTTATTGGGGTAAGATGCCCCTACCAGAAGGTCCCTTAGAGACCTTGCAGTTGGACTACATTGAGTTGCAAAGAGTTCAGTGTTACAAATATGTGTTAGTAATAGCAGATGTGTTTAGCAAATGGATCGAAGCCTACCCTACCCTGGACAATAAGGCTCAAACTGTTAAGGTGTTAATGAGGGAAATTGTTCCTAGATATGGTATCCCAGCTTGACTGAGTTCCGATAATGGCCCTCACTTTATTGGCCAAGTTAACAAAGAATTCTGTTCCCAGATGCGCATTAACCAGCAGCTGCATTGTGCCTACCGACCCCAAGCTGCGGGACTAGTTGAGCGTGCTAATCAAACTCTTAAAACCAAGCTTGCAAAACTGGTAGCATCAACCGGACTCAATTGGCTCAAACTCCTTCCCATAGCCCTATTCCAGATCCGAACTACTCCCACCGGTAAGGCTAGACTGACCCCCGCTGAGGTCATTTATGGTAGGCCCCTTAGGACCCCCTGGAATCAGAATGTCCCCTCCACTGTCCAATTCCACCACATGACTGAGGAAATGACCACCTATGTTCTTTCCCTGACTCAGGCTCTGCGAATAGCCTACAACCAGGTTCAAGATGCTCACCTCGACCTCCCAGTTTTGCCCGAATGGATTCGGAAGGGATTAGAGCCACAATGGGAGGGGCCTTTTCAGGTGTTACGTACTACCCCCACTGCAGCTAAGGTTGAGGGGAGAAGCGCCTGGGTTCACCTGCACCACTGTAAACTTGTCACCCCATAACGAACCTATTTTACTGGTTGTCCTAACCCCTGTTTCTGTTCCAGACTTCCTCTTCTCCATAGCTGAATAAGGTCATTCCTAGGAGCGTCCCGACTAACCTAGTGGGTCCCGAGGAGAACAGTTTGAACCCCTGCCCGTAGTGATAGACAACCAGCTACACCGACGGTGACCTGAGAAGAGAGGCGAGAAAACCGAACTCTTTGAATCAGCAAAATATTCGGACTATTTATCCTTGTCCATAGAGATGCTACAAGAAACATTTTGTTCTCGAGTAATTGTTAAACGAGAGCAATAAGATGAAACTGTGTCTGTGTGCCACAGTCTGTATAGTAGCGTTGGTGTACGTCAAGTGCGGCGTGGGGGAAGCGAGACTGAAGCGAGAGCTCCATGTAAACACCTTTTTGTATATGTCTTATGTTTATGCGCGAAATGAGAACTTTTCTAGTTGCTGGGTGTGCTCACATATCCCTATACATTCAAAAGGGGGAATTCCTTTGCGCCCGTTCCACTGACCCTAACTGAGACTGTCAAGTGGCTTCTGAGCCAGACTAGCATGAGAGGAGGGGGGGGCCAATGCAAATACGAAAGATGAAAGGCGGGTTAAGAGAGGGATCACGGAGGGCAGGAGGAGCATCATACCGTTACCGTGTGGACAACCACGGGGACGTCACCGAGTGGGAGAGTGCTGGGTACCCCATTAGTCAAATGTTCCAGGGATGGTACCAATCACCCTATGACCATAAAAAGGAACCCCCATTCTTAGTCCTGACCAATACCTCGGGGATCGGGAGGCCAACCGGGACCATATGTTTAACCCGAAATGACACCAGCAGAAAGGGACATATCATAGAGTATAGCGATTGCCCACACAACCTCAACATCACAACAGGTGCACGAATCACTATCCTCTCTCACCTTCTGAATAAAACAGGTGGAGGTCTGTGGGCCCAGTCTTGGGACCCCAACACAATATATAAAAAGGCAGCGTATAACGGCACGTATTTTGTGTGCGGGCATAGGGCGTATTCCTGGTTACCTAGGCGATGGACATGCTCCTGCTATTTGGGATATGTGGTGCCATTTGTGCAGCAAACACGTACCCTGGCGGAAGCACATGCCTCCAGCCGACACAGGCGAGCCCTCACCCCCGCCGAAAGGTTCTTTGGGGTCATGATGTTCCCATTCGGGATAGGACGCACCATGGATGAAGTACAGAACCTAGAGAGGGTATTGGAACAGATAGCTAACTATACTGCTGAAGCTCTGGAGGACATCACGGCCGAAACAGTAGCAATACGGACCGTGGCATTACAAAACCGAATGGCCCTCGATTATCTGTTAGCTGAGAAAGGGGGAACATGTGCCCTGATACGATCTGAATATTGCACTTACATCCCCGATAGTTCAGAAAACATAACAAATCTCGCTGATCACATAAGAAGGGAGGTGAAGAAGTTATCCACGCCAGCAGGAGGATCTAGCTGGTTTGATTGGCTATTAGGTGGATCCTGGGGATCCTATCTAATGCATGGAGCAATTATTCTCATCGTAGTAATAATTACCTGTTGTTTGATTATTGGTTGTGTGAATGTTTAAAATGTATAGAGACATTGAAGTTGAGAACGTGGGAATTGTATAGGGACAGTATAAGCTAACAAAGAATTCATGGTGGAATAGCCATGACATCTCGGACTCGAGACTGCGAAATGTTACAACACTAACACATATTGAAACAAAACCCACAGCTTGCAGAAAAACCTCAAGGTCTTATTAAATCATGTTATTAACCTGAAACATTAACAGAAGGTCTTTGTTTAAAATCAGACCATACTTAGGTCGGCTTATGAGTGGACAAAGGGAACGAGGGACCAAAAGAGATAGGTTGAACTAGGATGTCACTCTAGCCCTATCTTGTTATCTTTTGCCGAGAATGTATAACTGTTGTCGCTTTACGATGTAACTTCACTTATCCGTAGGGAGTGTGTACGTTCTATCGAGAGAGTATATCTTCTGTCTGATAGGTCTTACCGGCTGGTAAAATAAAGACTGCTTTGTTCAAAGCAAAGAGGTATTCGACTCAGTAATTTTACTGAACCAGATTGAGGTAAAAGAATCCAGGAATTTACATTTGGTGTCAGAAGTGGGATCTCAACGGACGACTGCCGAAAACTTGCGAATTAAGAGCCAGACTAGCCTTGGACGAGACGAGGGGAAAGTGGCCACTGGAGTGAGTATGATTTCAGTACTGCTCCAGTTTCCCCCGGTTTCAAAAGTCTGAGGAATGTTTAGCCACTCGCTGGTTCTCAGGTAGTGTCTGAACGAGATCCAGGACAATCTGGTGAATACCTTTCAAACTTAGAATAGGGAATAGAGATAGGGAAATTGCGCGATGACGCAAACCAAGCGGCGACTTGGAAAGATAGGTTATAGTTAGAGCTAGATAGGGATAGATGATCAATCATGGATCCAAAAATTAATAGGAAAGAAAAGAGACTCTTGTGAATGTCTGTTTAAATGAGAAATGCTTCTGTGATTTTTACTATAAAAAAAAGCCGGGGAGTTGTGGTTTGTTTTATCTCAAACAGAATGAAAGTTTGTTTTAACCCTTCGTAGTGTTGTCCTGTATGTGGGAAGTTTAAGAGTGTGAACCTTATTGAATTACGTATATTCGGATGATAAGTTACGGAGCCAGGAAATGCACAAAGGATAGGTTTGTTGAAAAAAAAAGAAAAAATTACATGGTCCCGGTGGTTAAAAAAAGAAAAACTTGTTGAAAGAAAACATTCAGAGAAGGCACAGCAAAACAACTGAGATGGATTCAAAAGGATTCAAAAAAAAAAAAATTATATTAAATAACACGACCTTGAGGCTGGAACAATTGAGATAACGAAAAGCAGTCCACAGCCTACGTGCCAGACTTCTCTCCAGTTATGGAAAATACAAAAAAAAAGTAACGTACTAAATAGGTGCTGAAAAAAAATGTTCTGAGCTTTTAAATTATGAGAAAAATTCCACTGCAGTAAAAAAAAATAAATCACTCCTGTCCAGTTGGCAGAAAAACGCCATTAAATTAGGGCTTTCATTGACTGATTGAATTTAAACTGCGCAGTGACGCGAAAGGATAGGGAAATTTGGAGACTAAAAGAAATTAAATAAGGCTCATAAGAAATCAAATTTAGAAAATTAGGCTCACAGGGAATAAAATAAGGCTTATGGGGAATTAAATAGAGGATAGGTGTTCAATTCAGGTACGACGTCGACCTTGTATATCACTTGGCCCATCTAGGCTCTGATTGAACTTAAATCCCACAGCAACTCGGAAGGTAGGGCCGACGCGAGACGCACAGCGGCGCGAGCGTGCAGCCGAGTGGAGGAAGGCACACGCAGACGCACGGCAACGTAAACGCGTGGTGACGCAAGACGTGCGGCGGCGCGTTTACGTTGCCGTGCGTCTGCGTGTGCCTTCCTCCACGAGTAAACATGGGCCGACGCGAATGCGCAGCAACGCGAACCGCGAAAGTCAGTGCTGATTTCAGTAAGTCCGTTTATGTGTTGAGTTTGTCAAGCGTGTTTCGGTGGAATCGCGTGGAGACGCAAGCCGTGGGGCGACGCGGTTATGTGTTGAGTTTGTCAAGTGTGTTTCGGTGGAATCGCGTGGAGACGCGAGCCGTGGGGCAACGCGGCTATGTGTTAGATTAGTAAGTCTGTTTTTCAGTAAAGTCTGTTTTTAAGTAAAGTCTGTTCGTTTTAAGTTTGTTTAAATCGCACGACTACGTGAACGCGTAACGACACGGTAATGGGTAATCAGTTGGATAAAACAACGGATGCGGGTAGTCCGTTACAAAAGTTACGTGAAGAATTCCCTGAAAGAGCTGAAGACTTTAGAAAATTATCAGGAGCCCTGAACAAATTATTGGGAGATGATCAATGGCCTCTAGGTGGCACTAGAAGCGTAGAGGTAGTAAAAAAAAAGCACAGGGATTATCAAAAAAAAAATTAATTTAATTAAAAGATGCATCACTTCTGCAAACAAATGCTATTAAATTAGGACTTTCATTGACAGAGAGAACACATGTTAAAACTGTAGACGTCTTAAAAAAAAGAATGTGCGCACGAGAAACTTACTAAGAGATCCTCTGAGACCTCTGAGAAAGGTATTGACCGACTACGTAGTAAAATGACTGGCTTTGTGTTAACCGAGGCTGATGATGAAATTGATGAGTGGTCACTGACTCAGCGCCCAACGGCGCCTCCCGCACCCCCTGGCCCCTTGCTCCAGTCCTCTTCCCAACACCCTCCACCTTACACTCCGGCAAGAGGAGTTAAAAATTACCCCATACCACCAAAGCAACAAACCCAAACTGACTCCTCATCCTCTGATAGCGATTCGGATCCCCAGTTCACAAGCAATATAGCTGAAAGAACCAGATCTCATACTCGAAAGGGCAGAACTATATCTCGACATCACAGACAGTGCCGTAAATCTTCTAGTCAATCTACCAGTCCAAGTTGTGAAAGATATAGCAAACACCCCCGCCGATCGAGACGCAGAACTGTCAAGCAGTCAGACAGCTCCGAAGCATCCTCCGACTTAGAAATGATTTCCAAGATCCCAAAGTCCCGACACCAATTCCCTGTCGGACCAATGCCAAACCCTGATGCACAACAAGCTGCAGACCACCCCACTATAGATGTCTATGTGATCTTCGAACAACTATTTGATTGCTCACGCTATCCGGACAAATGGAAAGGGCAGTTAGATATTATTGGCAGGAAAAGAAAGGGGAGGGGGGAGGTGCGCCCCCAACCCGGGTCAAGACTGAATACGTGACTAGAAAGGAAGAGCCATCTCGGGAGGAAGGATCAATAGAACCGCAGTGTTGCATACAGGATTGGATGGATAAGCAAGGATACGGTTATACTAAACAACCAAACGGCCCGAGCCCTGCTAATAAACCTCCCTATTGTCCCCGGCATGGTATGGGAAGAGGCCGGGACTGGGTAAGAGGAACTGACTGTTTTAATTGTGGGCAGGAAGGACATTGGAATAAAAATTGCCCCTACCGTCAGCATGGAAAAGGAAGAGGAGGAAGAGGAGGGGGACAAGGGGTGAGAGGAGGATCTTACACTAACTTCTCCCAGAACAACCCCTTTGGTCAATTGTCCCCCGATTGACTACGCAGCTTGATTGTGCAGAGATCCTCCCCGGACGACGAACCCATTCTGAATGAGTGGCAACCCTTTTTGATAAATACGGGAGCCTTCATGTCTTCTGTACAATCAAAGCTTAAACTCCCTGCCTCTACGGAAACACAGGAACTTTCAGGATTCCTGGGACAATCTCGACATTCCCAGTGTCAGAACCGGTTAAAATGGGTTACCAAAAAGAATCGGTGGAACATCGAGTTGTTATCACAACCAATCTGGACTGTAACTTGATGGCTAGAGACCTCCTTTGCAAATTCCAGTTGCATTTGGAGTGTGGAGATGATGGGATTATTGTAAAACAGGAAACCCTTAAGCGGCAGTATTATACCACTAGAACCCCTCAGTGGTGGTCTCTGGACCTGCCGCAGGCACCCTACCACGTGACCCTAGCATACGATCCCAGTGGAAAGAATCAGGACCTGCAGAACTTTTATCAGGATCACGAGGGGAAGTGAAGGGAATTCTATTAAGGGCTAGAGTGACTGGACTGGAAAGAGAGGCAGATTTTGTGGAAGTGGATAAGAATCTGTGGAAACAGCCCCTAACAATGGCACTGCATATTGCTCGTGAAGTATTAGCCCCTCACCATGGGGACCCCAAGAAGGTCTTAACGACTCTGCAGCATCATACTGGCTCTGACATACCTGACTATGTGGATCCTCATGTGTGGGCAGAGGACCCCTCCCAAGTGGGTTATACTCCCATTGATCCAATTGAGATCCCAGTGCAGGGCAATGTGGACTGGCCCTCTATCCGACAGAACCCACTGAAATCACAGGCAATCCTAAACTGACCTTTCGGCACTGTACTGCAATTAATCCGGCCTGTATTCTTACTGAGCCACCCCAAGATGAGGAACAACCCAGTCATGATTGTTTATGTATGTTGACGGAAGTACTTCTATTAATCCAGAAGATACACGAATCTCAGGATATGCCATAGTAAACCAGGAGAATCAGGTCTTGGAATCTGCTGCTTTTGAAACTGCCTATTCTGCTCAACAAGCTGAACTATTCGCCCTCACCCGAGCCTGTATCTTGGCCAAAGATCTCAAAGTCAATATCTATACCGACTCTAGGTATGCCTTTGGGGTGGCCCATGATTTCGGACAATTATGGAAAAATAGGGGATTCCTAACCTCACAGGGGAATGAGATATCTCATAAACAGCTAGTATCTGATTTGTTGCAAGCCCTCATGTTCCCCAAACGCATTGCCATTGTCAAATGTACCGCCCACACTACCGGAAATTCTCTGGTTGATATAGGGAATCGTTGTCTTGACCAAGAGGCCAAACAGGCCTCTCGTGACCAACAGATGGTAGTGCCCAAAATTATGAGTCAGACTAAAAACCCTGCGAAGGATAAGTTAGCCTCGGAAAAACCAATGCCAACCATCCAAGATGTTATAAAAGCACAGGAGGACGCTCCTGAAAAAGATAAACTGTTGTGGAAATATTATGCATGTACTTATGACAATGTTTCTAAACTCTGGACCACTCCCGCGGAACAGACTTGCATGTCTGACAAGTTGGCTCTATGGGTTATTGAATGTATGCATTTTGCTACTCATTGTGGAGCAAGGACCACAAGTGATACACTTTTGGCTACTTGGTGGCACCCTGGACTCCAGGCGCTCACCCAGAACATCAGTAATCGTTGCCTGGTTGGCCAGCAACATAATCCAGGGAAGAGAGTCCCCTGTGATTGGGGTAAAACGCCCCTACCCGAAGGTCCCTTTGAGACATTTCAGTTGGACTACATTGAGTTGCAAAAAGTTCAGTGTTACAAATATGTGTTAGTAATAGTAGATGTGTTTAGCAGATGGATTTAAGCCTACCCTAACCTGGACAATAAGGCTCAAACTGTTGTTAAGGTGTTAATGAGGGAAATTGTTCCTAGATATGAGATCTCAGCTCGACTGATGACCACCTATGTTCTTTCTCTGACTCAGGCTCTGCAACTAGTTCACAACCAGGTTCAAGATGCTCACCTCGACCTCCCAGTTTTACCCGAATTGTCCCTCGTGGCACCAGGGAAGTATGGATTCGGAAGGGATTAGAGCCACAATGGGAGGGGCCTTTTCAGGTGTTACTCACTACCCCCACTGCAGCCAAGGTTGAGGGGAAAAGTGCCTGGGTTCACCTGCACCACTGCAAGCTCACCACCCTCTAACGAACCTATTTTACTGGTTATTCTAACTCCTGTTTCTGTTCCAGACTTCCTCTTCTCCATAGCTGAACAAGGCCGTTGGCATCCTAATTGGAACGTGGACCAGTTTGAACTTTTACCCGTAGTGATAGACAGCCAGCTACACCGATGGTGACCTGAGAAGAGAGACGGGAAAACTGAACTCTTTTAATCAGCAAAATAATTGGACTATTTATCTGAATCCTGAGCCATAAGATGAAACTGTCTGTATGCCACAGTCTGTATAATAGTATTGATATATGACAGTTTCGGCGCATGGGAGGGGAGACAGAGACGAGAGCTACATGTCTTATGTTTATGCGCAAAATGGGAACTTTTCTGGATATTAGGTGTGTTCACATTCCCTATACATTTTACTCCTAGAATGATCCTAAGTGTTATCATGGAATGATAAAAGGGGGGAATGTGAATGTTTAAAATGTATAGAGACATTGAAGTTGAGAACGTGGGAATTGTATAGGAACAGTATAAGCTAACAAAGAATTCATGGTGGAATAGCCATGACATCTCGGACTCGAGACTGCGAAATGTTACAACACTAACACATATTGAAACAAAACCCACAGCTTGCAGAAAAACCTCAAGGTCTTATTAAATCATGTTATTAACCTGAAACATTAATAGAAGGTCTTTGTTTAAAATCAGACCATACTTAGGTCGGCTTATGAGTGGACAAAGGGAAAGAGGGACCAAAAGAGATAGGTTGAACTAGGATGTCACTCTAGCCCTATCTTGTTATCTTTTGCCGAGAATGTATAATTGTTGTCGCTTTACGATGTAACTTCACTTATCCGTAGGGAGTGTGTACGCTCTATCGAGAGAGTATATCTTCTGTCTGATAGGTCTTACCGGCCGGTAAAATAAAGACTGCTTTGTTCAAAGCACAAGAGGTATTCGACTCAGTAATTTTACTGAACCAAATTGAAGTAAAAGAATCCAGGAATTTACATTTGCTTTAACCTTTGTTGTAAAGTCATGATGGCAAGGTTAGCAAACCCTCTTGTGGCCATGGGATCCCGGGTTATGATCCAGCAAACTAAAGACCTACTCGACAAGGAGGATCAGGAAAGAGAGTGCGAACGGCTGAATGCGATACTCCTGGAATAATCCTAAAGATTATCATGGAATGATAAAAGGGGGGAATGAGAATGTGCGAAAATGTATAGAAATGGAGACAATGAAGTGAACAAAGGAATCATGGAAGGATAACCAAAAGAATGTCTAGACTGCAAATGTTACAACATTGGCACAAATAGCAGACTTGCTCAAGGTCTTGGTTACTAGTCACGCTAGTAAAATTGTAGCACAAAGCTCTTTGTGCAAAAACAGTTGCTATTACACATAACCACTTGCCCGTATCTAATTGGGCAAGGAAGGCCAGGTGTCGGCTCATGAGTGGACAAAGGGAAGGAGGGATCACAAAAGGATAGGGTGAACTGAATGTCCCTCAATTGTATTACGTACCGAAAGTGTATAACTGTTGCGCCCCTACATTGTAACGGGGCTTGTCCGAGGGAAGTGAGCGCACTCTGAGGGAGAGCGTTCCTTTGTTCTGATAAGTCCTGACCAGTGAAACAATTAATAAAGTCTGCTTTTTTATAAGCGGCTACAGTGTTAGCGTGTCATTGTATTCACTGAAACAGATTGAGGGAAAAGGAATCCGTATCAACACCCTTTCATAAAACCATGCTGACTCTGCTTGATTGTATAATGCTTTTCCAAATGTCCTGTTACTGCTTCCTTAACAATGGACTCCAGCATTTTCCTAATGACAGATGTTAGGCTAATTGGTGTATAGTTTCCTGCTTTTTGTCTGCCTCCTTTTTTAAGGACAAAGCAGCCCACTTGATTGGCCCTGCATCCACCACCTTCAACATTCACTCCCTCCACCACCGGCACACCGTGGCTGCAGTGTGTACCATCTACAAGATGCACTGCAGCAACTCATGAAGGCTTCTTTGGCAGCACATCTCAGACCGCGACCTCGACCATCGAGAAGGACAAAGGCAGCAAGCGCATGGAAACACCATCACCTGCAATTTCCCCTCCAAGTTACTCACCATCCTGACTTGGAACTATATCGGCCGTTCCTTCATAGTCGCTGGGTCACAATCCTAGAACACCCTCCCTAACAGCACTGTGGGAGCACCTTCACCACACGGACTGCGGTTCAAAAAGGCGGCTCACTCTCACCTTCTCGGGTGCAATTAGGGATGGGCAATAAATGATCGCTTCTTGGCCTTTTGGCTAAGATCATGCGTAACTGACCTGACCAGCCACCATGACCTCCGGGTGGTTTCTCCCTGGTCAGGAAGGTATATGCTTGCTTTTTTGGAAACAGGAGGTGGGTGGGGTGGCTTGACCCATCCACCTCCATGGCACAAACCTGGTATTGCAGTACTTCCAGGAACGGTGCAGTGGCTCTAGGCCTTTTGGCTAAGAGCATTGGCGCAGAGTGATCCTTGGCATGTGCAAGGTGACCTCTGGCGTTTGTGATTTGACAAAGAATTGGAACGATTGGCTACGAATTATTTAAAAAAAAAATAAAAATAAATGCTGGCCTCGAGAGCGCCGCCCACATCTGAAGAACAAATGAAGAAAGGAATCAAATTAATCAGAATGCACCAGATTAAAGTGACAATTCAGCACTTTCTGGGGAGGTGATTGGCCCAGACACATTGGGACTGAATAGTATTTAGAAAGATCCGGACAAAGGGGCAGGGGAAACACAGATACAAACAGAGACACAAATATAGTCACACGCGTACACACAGACACACATATAAGCACAGACATATAATCACACATACACACAGCTACAGACATCTCCCAAACATAAACACAGTCCATACACAGACATATATCACACACACACACAGCCTGTACACAGACATATATCACACACACAGCCTGTACACAGACATATATCACACACACAGTCCGTACACAGACATATATCACACACAGAGCCCGTACAGACATAAATCACACACACAGCCCGTACACAGCGAGGGAATGGAAGACCAGCAGGAAGAGTAGTGCAAGGAAGGTAGTGCAGGGGTCCCCTGTGGTCATCCCCCTGCAAAACAGATACACCGCTTTGAGTACTGTTGAGGGGGATGACTCATCAGGGGAGGGCAGCAGCAGCCAAGTTCATGGCACCGTGGCTGGCTCTGTTGCACAGGAGGGCAGGAAAAAGAGTGGAAGAGCGATAGTGATAGGGGATTCAATTGTAAGGGGAATAGATAGGCGTTTCTGCGGCCGCAACCGAGACTCCAGGATGGTATGTTGCCTCCCTGGTGCAAGGGTCAAGGATGTCTCGGAGCGGGTGGAGGACATTCTAAAAAGGGAGGGAGAACAGCCAGTTGTCGTGGTGCACGTTGGTACCAATGACATAGGTAAAAAAAGGGATGAGTTCCTACGAAATGAATTTAAGGAGCTAGGAGCTAAATTAAAAAGTAGGACCTCAAAAGTAGTAATCTCGGGATTGCTACCAGTGCCACGTGCTAGTCAGAGTAGGAATCGCAGGATAGCTCAGATGAATACGTGGCTTGAGCAATGGTGCAGCAGGGAGGGATTCAAATTCCTGGGGCATTGGAACCGGTTCTGGGGGAAGTGGGACCAGTACAATCCGGACGGTCTGCACCTGGGCAGAATCGGAACCAATGTCCTCGGGGGAGTGTTTGCTAGTGCTGTTGGGGAGGAGTTAAACTAATATGGCAGGGGGATGGGAACCAATGCAGGGAGATAGAGGGAAACAAAAAGGAGGCAAAAACAAAAGACAGAAAGGAGATGAGGAAAAGTGGAGGGCAGAGAAACCCAAGGCAAAGAACAAAAAGGGCCATTGTACAGCAAAATTCTAAAAGGACAGAGGGTGTTAAAAAAACAAGCCTAAAGGCTTTGTGTCTTAATGCAAGGAGTATCCACAATAAGGTGGATGAATTAACTGTGCAAATAGATGTTAACAAATATGATGTGATTGGGATTACGGAGACGTGGCTCCAGGATGAGCAGGGCTGGGAACTCAACATCCAGGGGTATTCAACATTCAGGAAGGATAGAATAAAAGGAAAAGGAGGTGGGGTAGCATTGCTGGTTAAGGAGGAGATTAAGGCAATAGTTAGGAAGGACATTAGCTTGGATGATGTGGAATCTATATGGGTAGAGCTGCAGAACACCAAAGGGCAAAAAACGTTAGTGGGAGTTGTGTACAGACCTCCAAACAGTAGTAGTGATGTTGGGGAGGGCATCAAACAGGAAATTAGGGGTGCGTGCAATAAAGGTGCAGCAGTTATAATGGGTGACTTTAATATGCACATAGATTGGGCTAACCAAACTGGAAGCAATACGGTGGAGGAGGATTTTCTGGAGTGCATAAGGGATGGTTTTTTAGACCAATATGTCGAGGAACCAACTAGGGGGGAGGCCATCTTAGACTGGGTGTTATGTAATGAGAAAGGATTAATTAGCAATCTCGTTGTGCGAGGCCCCTTGGGGAAGAGTGACCATAATATGGTGGAATTCTGCATTAGGATGGAGAATGAAACAGTTAATTCAGAGACCATGGTCCAGAACTTAAAGAAGGCTAACTTTGAAGGTATGAGGCGTGAATTGGCTGAGATGGATTGGCGAATGATACTTAAGGGGTTGACTGTGGATGGGCAATGGCAGACATTTAGAGACCGCATGGATGAACTACAACAATTGTACATTCCTGTCTGGCATAGAAATAAAAAAGGGAAGGTGGCTCAACCGTGGCTATCAAGGGAAATCAGGGATAGTATTAAAGCCAAGGAAGTGGCATACAAATTGGCCAGAAATAGCAGCGAACCTGGGGACTGGGAGAAATTTAGAACTCAGCAGAGGAGGACAAAGGGTTTGATTAGGGCAGGGAAAATGGAGTATGAGAAGAAGCTTGCAGGGAACATTAAGACGGATTGCAAAAGTTTCTATAGATATGTAAAGAGAAAAAGGTTAGTAAAGACAAATGTAGGTCCCCTGCAGTCAGAATCAGGGGAAGTCATAACGGGGAACAAAGAAATGGCGGACCAATTGAACAAGTACTTTGGTTCGGTATTCACGAGGGAGGACACGAACAATCTTCCGGTTATAAAAGGGGTCGGGGGGTCTAGTAAGGAGGAGGAACTGAGGGAAATCCTTATTAGCCGGGAAATTGTGTTGGGGAAATTGATGGGATTGAAGGCCGATAAATCCCCAGGGCCTGATGGACTGCATCCCAGAGTACTTAAGGAGGTGGCCTTGGAAATAGTGGATGCGTTGACAGTCATTTTCCAACATTCCATTAACTCTGGATCAGTTCCTATGGAGTGGAGGGTAGCCAATGTAACCCCACTTTTTAAAAAAGGAGGGAGAGAGAAAACAGGGAATTATAGACCGGTCAGCCTGACATCGGTAGTGGGTAAAATGATGGAATCAATTATTCAGGATGTCATAGCAGTGCATTTGGAAAGAGGTGACATGATAGGTCCAAGTCAGCATGGATTTGTGAAAGGGAAATCATGCTTGACAAATCTTCTAGAATTTTTTGAGGATGTTTCCAGTAGAGTGGATAAGGGAGAACCAGTTGATGTGGTATATTTGGACTTTCAGAAGGCGTTCGACAACGTCCCACACAAGATATTGATGTGCAAAGTTAGAGCACATGGGATTGGGGGTAGTGTACTGACATGGATTGAGAACTGGTTGTCAGACAGGAAGCAAAGAGTAGGAGTAAATGGTTACTTTTCAGAATGGCAGGCAGTGACTAGTGGGGTACCGCAAGGTTCTGTGCTGGGGCCCCAGCTGTTTACACTGTACATTAATGATTTAGATGAGGGGATTAAATGTAGTATCTCCAAATTTGCGGATGACACTAAGTTGGGTGGCAGTGTGAGCTGCGAGGAGGATGCTGTGAGGCTGCAGAGCGACTTGGATAGGTTAGGTGAGTGGGCAAATGCATGGCAGATGAAGTATAATGTGGATAAATGTGAGGTTATCCACTTTGGTGGTAAAAACAGAGAGACAGACTATTATCTGAATGGTGACAGATTAGGAAAAGGGGAGGTGCAAAGAGACCTGGGTGTCATGGTACATCAGTCATTGAAGGTTGGCATGCAGGTGCAGCAGGCGGTTAAGAAAGCAAATGGCATGTTGGCCTTCATAGCAAGGGGATTTGAGTACAGGGGCAGGGAGGTGTTGCTACAGTTGTACAGGGCATTGGTGAGGCCACACCTGGAGTATTGTGTACAGTTTTGGTCTCCTAACCTGAGGAAGGACATTCTTGCTATTGAGGGAGTGCAGCGAAGGTTCACCAGACTGATTCCCGGGATGGCGGGACTGACCTATCAAGAAAGACTGGATCAACTGGGCTTGTATTCACTGGAGTTCAGAAGAATGAGAGGGGACCTCATAGAAACATATAAAATTCTGACGGGGTTAGACAGGTTAGATGCAGGAAGAATGTTCCCAATGTTGGGGAAGTCCAGAACCAGGGGTCACAGTCTAAGGATAAGGGGTAAGCCATTTAGGACCGAGATGCGGAGGAACTTCTTCACCCAGAGAGTGGTGAACCTGTGGAATTCTCTACCACAGAAAGTTGTTGAGGCCAATTCACTAAATATATTCAAAAAGGAGTTAGATGAGGTCCTTACTACTCGGGGGATCAAGGGGTATGGCGAGAAAGCAGGAATGGGGTACTGAAGTTGAATGTTCAGCCATGAACTCATTGAATGGCGGTGCAGGCTAGAAGGGCCGAATGGCCTACTCCTGCACCTATTTTCTATGTTTCTATGTTTCTATATATCACACACAGCTTGTACACAGACATATATCACACACACAGCCCGTGCACAGACATATATCACACACACAGCCCGTACAGACATATATCACACACACAGCCCGTACAGACATATATCACACACACAGCCCGTACACAGACATATATCACACACACAGCCCGTACACAGACATATATCACACACACAGCCCGTGCACAGACATATATCACACACACAGCCCGTGCACAGACATATATCACACACAGCCCGCTCCTAATGCCAGCTGACTTGACATCACACAGACCGCGTTGCCAGGTTACCGACGTCACAAAGCTCGCGTTGCTGGGTTACAGACGCCACACGCGCTGGGGCGGTTGAAGGGCGCGCCAGGATTCAAATCAGGAGCCACGTGACTGGGAGCGGCGGGCCTCCAGCTGTGGGAGTGGGCGGGGCGCTTCTGCAGCTGTGCCGGGCGTCGATTGGTGGGGTGAGCTGTTAATCAGCTACTTTCACCCAATAGCAGCGACGGAACATGTCGACTCGCAGAGCGCGCACTGCGCATGTCTCGGATCCCCGGATGTTGACAGTTGGTGAAGAAACTGCAAAATGGCGGCAAGTGTTCGGCGGTTGAGGGAAAGTGTCGAGGGGGGAGAGGGGGCTGAGGGGGGAGATTATATGTCTACCCTCCCCTCCCCTCCCCTCCCCTCCCCATCCCTCTCAGACAGTGTGTAACCTGGGGGTGGGCCCAGTGAGATCAGACAGTGTGTAACCCGGGGGCCCAGTGAGATCAGACAGTGTGTAACCCGGGGGTGGGCCCAGTGAGATCAGACAGTGTGTAACCCGGGGGTGGGCCCAGTGAGATCAGACAGTGTGTAACCCGGGGGTGAGCCCAGTGAGATCAGACAGTGTGTAACCCGGGGGCCCAGTGAGATCAGACAGTGTGTAACCCGGGGGCCCAGTGAGATCAGACAGTGTGTAACCCGGGGGTGGGCCCAGTTAAATCAGACAGTGTGTAACCCTGGGGCCCAGTGAGATCAGACAGTGTGTAACCCGGGGAGAATTCTGGTGATTTTCTCTAAGCCCAGAAGGGCGGGACAGAGATCTGAGGAAAAGGATAAAATCAAACAGAAATACTGGATATGTACTTTGCTGAAATGTTGGGAAAACACTTTACTCTACATTCCACTTCACAACATTAATATTCTTCTCATTTTCTGCCCTGTCATAATTAGCTCTCCCCCTGGTGAATGGCGGAGTGATTGAGAAAGTTCCACAGCTGGAAGGAAACAGGGATTGTGGACTGAGGAACAACAGCAGGTGAACCAGCGCAGGATTGTGAGAGCACCAACCAGTGAGCCCCTTCCGATTGAAAGTGCTTCAATAGATCGACTGGGGAGGAAGGTAAGAGAAAGTGCCATTTACTCAGATACGCACCGGTCCTGTAGACAGTACACACAGGTTACACAGTAAGCCAGGAAATGAGACTGGGAGAGTCTGACCACCGAGCACAATTATCCAGCATGAGGCCGTGTAATGGGATGTGAAGTGAGATCAGTTTCTGTCTCTAAACACAGTCACAGTGAATCTTGTGTGTGTTTTAGAGTAAAGGGCTTTGATCGAAGAGGTGACTCCAGTTTGAGGCAGAGCCCAGCAGATGGACCGGTCTCTGTACATTAGGTGCGGCTGCACTCACACCGACACCATCAGATCTCAATGTTCAAATATTTCCCATCTGGTGAGAAAGCCAATGGAAAGATTGAAGCGGAAGCACAGAGACAATTCACTGATCACGATGCACAGACCCATCTGAAAGACCAGCACGGCCTATCACCCATAGAATCAATTATTCATTCATCAACATTTAGAATTATAAGAAAATATATTGATACCTACTTATATTGATAACTACTAATATTGAAGCATTGATCACTGGAGATATGTAGTATTCTAATACACTGAAACACAGATATGGAGAGTTGCAATTTATTGATTGGCGTCGTACTTGACTCCGAGATGGACTTCCGAGCCTATATTCCCGCAATCACCGAGTACGCTTACTTTCCCCTCCATAATATCGCCGGTCTCTACCCCTTCCTCAGCTCATCTGCTCAAACCCTCATCCACGCCTCTGATCGGCCTCACACCTCATACTCTCCGTAAACTTAAGCTTAAACTTAGGGGGCATAGTTTTAAGGTGGTTGGTGGAAGGTTTAGAGGGGATTTGAGGGGGGGACTTCTTTACACAGAGGGTTGTGGGGATCTAGAACTCTCTGCCTGGAAGAGTGGTGGATACAGAAACCCTCACCACTTTTAAGAGATGGTTGGATAGGCACTTAAAGTGCAGTAACCTGCAGGGTTACGGACCTAGAGCTGGTAATTGGGATTAGACTAGATCACTTGTTGGCCAGCGCAGATATAATGGTAAGTGCTGCAGGGAATCGAATATGGCCAGGGTGATCTCCTGGACTAGTTTCAATTGCCTGGATGGGTAGGAGAGAAATTTTCCTCGATTTTTTTTTTTTTTTTTTCCTTAAATTGGCCTGGGTTTTTACCTGGTTTTTGCCTCTCCCAGGACATCACATGGCTCTGGTTGGGGTGAAGTGTAGAATGTTTTGGTGCAAGGGGTGCGCAGTTGTGTGAGGCGGACTGGTTGGGCTGGGTGCTATTTACCTTTCCGCCATTGTTCATCGGTTTATATGTAACTTTAGGGTTGCTGACCGAGGGCCGTGCGGCTCTTTGTCGGCTGACTTGGATACGATGGTCCGAATTGGCCTCCTTCCGTGCTGTAAATTTCTATGTTTCTTCTATGTTTCTAAAACACTCCTGCACATATACTTACTCAAGAACACAAGTAGCAGCAGCAGGAGTAGGCCATACGGCCCCTCCCATCTGCTCCGCCATTCAGTAAGATCTCTATTCGATCGAGAATTTTTAAGATTCACAACTCTGAATGATGAAATAGCTCCTCCTCATAGTCTTAAATGACCGATCTCTTATCCTAATACTAGGACCTCTAACTCTGGACTATCCAGCCCTTGTCAATTCCTCTAAGAATTTTATATGTTTCAATGATATCACCTTCCGTTCTTCTAAACTCCAGAGAATATAGGCCTATTCTACTCAATCTGTCCTCAGCATTCGCATCCCAACTTGTACCAATTTCTGTTCACCCATCACCCCTGAGCTCGCTGAACTACATTGGCTCCTGGTCCATCAATGCCTCGCTTTCAAAATTCTCATCCTTGTTTTGAAATCCGTCCAGGATCTTTCCCCTCCCTATTGCTGTAATCTCCTCCAGCCCTACAACCCTCAGAGATCCTTGCATTCCTTCAATTCTGGCCTCTTGAGCAGTCCCAATTTTCATCCCATCAATATTGGTGGCTGTACCTTCAGCTGCCGAGGCCATAAGCTCTGAAATTCCCTCCCTAAACCTCTCGATCTTTATAATACTCCTTAATACCTACCCTTTTGAACAAGCTTTTAGTCACCTCTGCTAATATTTCCTGACGTGACTGGGTGTCAAATTTTGTTTGATCACGGACCTGTGAAGTACCTTGGGACATTTTACGACGTTTAAGGCGCGTTATAAATGCAATTTGTTGCTGATAACTGAAGCTATTTCAAATTGTAATATAACGAAACTACAGGCTTGGGGAATTGCAATCGATTGATAACTGCAGAGGAAAAGGATTGTTATGTATTGCTAATAGCATGAATTCTTTTAATGTGAGGTGGCCCTTGCACATTAGCTACCACACGGGCTTGGCAGAGCAAGGTCTTGTTCCAATGGCAAGGGGAACACAAGATGACTGGAGACCAGGCTCTGCTGCATGCTTCCTCTGGCACTGACTCACTGGGGTAGTTTCCTCTGGCACTGACTCACTGGGGTAGATTCGTCTGACACTGACTCTCATTGGAATACAGTTTCCTCTGGCACTGACTCTCACTGGAATACAGTTTCATCTGGCACTGACTCTCACTGGGGTGGATTCCTCTGACACTGACTCTCACTGGGGTATTTTCCTCTGGCACTGTCTCTCACTGGGGTACAGTTTCCTCTGCCACTGACTCTCACGGGTACAGTTTCCTCTGGCACTGACTCTCAATGGGGTACAGTTTCCTTTGGCACTGGTTCTCACTGGATTACAGTTTCCACTGGCACTGACTCACACTGGGGTACAGTTTCCTCTGGCACTGACTCACTGGGATACAGATTCCTCTGGCACTGACTCTCACCGGGTACAGTTTCCTCTGACACTGACTCACTGGGATACAGTTTCCTCTGGCACTGACTCTCACTGGGGTACAGTTTCCTCTGGCACTAGCTCTTGCTGGGGTACAGTTTCCTCTGGCACTGACTCTCACTGGATTACAGTTTGCTCTGGCACTGACTCACTGGGGTACAGTTTCCTCTGGCACTGACTCTCACTGGGGTACAGTTTCCTCTGGCACTAGCTCTCACTGCGATTCAGTTTCCTCTGGCACTGACTCTCACGGGGGTACAGTTTTCCCTGGCACTGATTCTCTCTGGGGTACAGTTTCCTCTGGCACTGACTCTCTCTGGGGTACAGTTTCCTCTGGCACTGACTCTCACTGGGGTGCAGTTTCCTCTGGCACTGACTCTCACTGGGGTATAGTTTCCTCTAGCACTAACTCTCACTGGGTACAGTTTCCTCTGGCACTGACTGTCACTGGGGTACAGTTTCCTCTGGCACTAGCTCTCACTGCGGTACAGTTTCCTCTGGCACTGACTCTCACGGGGGTACAGTTTCCTCTGGCACTGATTCTCTCTGGGGTACAGTTTCCTCTGGCACTGATTCTCTCTGGGGTACAGTTTCCTCTGGCACTGACTCTCACTGGGGTGCAGTTTCCTCTGGCACTGACTCTCACTGGGGTACAGTTTCCTCTAGCACTGACTCTCACTGGGTACAGTTTCCTCTGGCACTGACTGTCACTGGGATGCAGTTTCCTCTGGCACTGACTCTCACTGGGGTACAGTTTCCGCTGACACTAACTCTCTCTGGGGTACAGTTTCCTCTGGCACTGACTCTCACTGGGGTACAGTTTCCTCTGGCACTGACTCTCACGGCGGTACAGTTTCCTCTGGCACTGACTCTCACTGGGGTACAGTTTCCTCTGGCACTGACTCTCGGGGTACAGTTTCCCCTGGCGCTGACTCACTGGGGTACAGTTTCCTCTGCCACTGACTCTCACTGGGGTACAGTTTCCTCTGGCACTAGCTCTCACTGGGTTACAGTTTCCCCTGGCACTGACTCTCACTGGGGTACAGTTTCCTCTGGCACTGACTCTTTCTGGGGTACAGTTTCCTCTGGCACTGATTCTCTCTGGGGTACAGTTTCCTCTGGCACTGACTCTCACTGGGGTACAGTTTCCTCTAGCACTGACTCTCACTGGGTACACTTTCCTCTGGCACTGACTCTCACTGGGGTACAGTTTCCTCTGGCACTGACTCTCACTGGGGTACAGTTTCCTCTGGCACTGACTCTCACTGGGGTACAGTTTCCTCTGACACTGACTCTCACTGGGGTATTTTCCACTGGCACTGACTCTCACTGGAATACAGTTTCCTCTGGCACTGACTCTCAATGGGGTAGTTTCCTCCGGCACTGACTCTCACTGGGGTATAGTTTCCTCTGGCACTGACTCTTACTGGGTACAGTTTCCTCTGGCACTGACTCTCACTGGGGTAGTTTCCTCTGGCACTGACACTCACTGGGGTATAGTTTCCTCTGGCACTGACTCTCACTGGGATACAGTTTCCTCTGGCACTAGCTCTCACTGGGGTACAGTTTCCTCTGGCACTGACTCTCTGGGGTACAGTTTCCTCTATCACTGACTCTCACTGGGGTACAGTTTCCTCTGGCACTGACTCTCACTGGGGTACAGTTTCCTCTGGCACTGACTCTCACTGGGGTACAGTTTCTGCTGACACTGACTCTCACTAGGGTACAGTTTCCTCTGGCACTGACTCTCACCGGGGTACAGTTTCCTCTGGCACTGACTCTCACTGGGGTACAGTGTCCTCCAGCACTGACTCTCTCTGGGGTACAGTTTCCTCTGGCACTGACTCACTGTGGTACAGTTTCCTCTGGCACTGACTCTCACTGGGGTACAGTTTCCTCTGGCACTGACTCTCACTTGGGTACAGTTTCCTCTGGCACGGACTCTCACTGAGGTACAGTTTCCTCTGGCACTGACTCTCACTGGGGTACAGTTTTCGCTGACACTAACTCTCTCTGGGGTACAGTTTCTCTGACACAGATTTACTGTGTATCTAATTCGTGCTGCCCCTGCCCTGGGAGTGCTTGATGGGGCAGTTTAGAGGGAGCTTTAACCTGAAACTGATCAGGAGCTGCGGGTGGAAAGTTTTCAGTGCAGTGGCAGATCTTACTGCTGCTGAATTTTAATTGATAAGCTGCCAGCAGCGCAGTCGGGACGGACACCGAAGTTTGCCCTGCAGCAGTGTAGAGGGAACTTTACTCTGTATCTAAACCGTACTCCACCTCGTCTGTGGGAATTTAGTGTGATTTTGAAAGCAATTGCGAGGGTAGATGGAGAGAAATTGATTCTGCTGCGGTGGGTGTCTAGGACGAGGAGACATAACCTTAAAATCAGAGCCAGGTCATTCAGGAGAGATGTTAGGAAATACTTCTTCACTCAATGGATGGTTGAAGTGTAGAACTTTCCACAATAAGCAATCGATGCTCGCCCATTGAATAATTCTGGGCCGGTTGAGATTTCTGCCCAGTGACCCGTTGCTTGTTCCCTTGGATTTGATCTTTATTTATTCCTTATGGTTTCATTTCAGTTTCACTGCTGGACCCACCACTCCAAAGCACTTTATCTGATCTGCCCCTGTGAATGAGCAGACTCCTCCCTCATCTTCCACACTGCACCAGCTCTCCTTCTCTTTCCCCCTTGGTTGTGTTCCACACTCTGGGCCTTGGGCCTTCCCCGGGGATTCTCAGTATGAACAGGGGGATGTGTGTTGAGACAGGATGTCCCAGCTCTCCACCTTTAAATGGAAAAGGAGTGGACCAGTTGGGCTGAATGGCCCTGCTTTATGACATCAGTGCAGTGCCTAGCAACCACCCTCCCAGGGCCCTGCTCATTATGAGCTGGCAGTGTCTGATGGACAGTGTAGAGAGAGAAAGACTTGGATTTATTTGGCGTCTTTCACGACCACCGGACCTTTCAAAGCACTTTACAGCCAATGAAGTACTTTTGGATTGTAGTCACTGTTATAATAAGGGAGATTTACTCTGTATCTAACCCGTGCTGTACCTGCCCTGGAAGTGTTTGATGGGACAGTGTAGAGGGAGCTTTACTCTGTATCTAACCCGTGCTGTATCTGCCCTGGGAGTGTTTGATGGGACAGTGTAGAGGGAGCTTTACTCTGTATCTAACCCCATGATGTACCTGCCCTGGGAGTGTTTGATGGGACAGTGCAGAGGGAGCTTTACTCTGTATCTAATCTGTGCTGCACCTGTCCTTGGAGTGTTTCATTAGACAGTGTACAGAAGAACATAAGAAATAGGAACAGAAGTAGGCTATATGGACTCCGCTCCACTTCCAGGCTTGCTCCCCATAATCCCTTATCGTTTAAAAAAACTGTCTATTTCTGTCTTAAATTTATTCAATGTCCCAGCTTCCACAGCTCTCTGAGGCAGCGAATTCCACAGATTTACAAACTTCTGAGAAAAGAAATTTCTCCTCATCTCTGTTTTAAATGGACGGCCCCTTATTCTAAGATCGTGCCCTCTCGTTCTAGTCTCCCCCATCAGTGGAAACATCCTCTCTGCATCCATCTTGTCGAGCTCCCTCATAATCTTATACGTTTCGATCTCTCATTCTTCTGAACTCCAATGAGTAAAGACCCAACCTACTCAGCCTTTCCTCATAAGTCAGCCCCCTCATCCCCAGAATCCACCTAGTAAACCTTCTCTGAACTGCCTCCAAAGCAAGTATATCCTTTCGTAAATATGGAAACCAAAACTGCTCACAGTATTCCAGGTGTGGCCTCACCAAAACCTTGTATAGCTGTCGCAAGCCTTCCCTGCTTTTATACTCCATCCCCTTTGCAATAAAGGCCAAGATACCATTGGCCTTCCTGATCACTTGCTGTACCTGCATACTATCCTTTTGTGTTTCATGCACAAGTACCCCCAGGTCCCGCTGTACTGTAAAATCAAAGAGCAAGTTATTATTTAAATGGAGAAAAATTGCAACGTGCTGCAGTATCCCGTGACCTGAGGGTACTTGTGCATGAAACACAAAAGGTTAGTATGCAGGTACAGCAAGTGATCAGGAAGGCCAATGGAATCTTGGTATATATTACAAAGGGGATGGAGTATAAAACCAGGGAAGTCTTGCTACAGTTGTACAGAGTATTGGTGAGTCCCCACCTGGAATATTGCGTGCAGTTTTGGTTTCCATATTTACGAAAGGATATACTTGCTTTGGAGGCAGTTCAGAAAAAGTTCACAAGGTTGATTCCGGAGATGAGGGGGTTGACTTCTGAGAAAAGGTTGAGTAGGTTGGGCCTCTACTCATTGGAGTTCAGAAGAATGAGAGGTGATCTTATCGAAACGTATAAGATTATGAGGGGCTTGACAAGGTAGATGCAGAGAGAATGTTTCCACTGATAGGAGAGACTAGAACTAGAGGGCATAATCTTAGAATAGGGGCCGCCCATTTAAAATTGAGATGAGGAGAAATTTCTTCTCTGAGGGTTGTAAATCTGTGGAATTTGATGTCTCAGAGAGCTGTGGAAGCTGGGTCGTTGCATAAATTTAAGACAGAGATGCAGTTTCTTAAACGATAAGGGGCTATGGGGAATGGGCAGGGAAGTGGACCCGAGTCCATGATGGGATCAGCCATGATCATGTTAAATGGAGGAGCAGGCTCGAGGGGCCGTATGGCCTACTCCTGCTCATATTTCTGATGTTCTTATGTTAACCAGTGAGTACAGAACTGAAACCAGAGAGAGTCAGCATCTTCAGGGGAGGGGCACATGGGAGGGAGGGGAACTATTGACTGTAGAATTGAACACAGCCACCGTCAGCTCCTTTAGGAGACCGAGGGGAACCAAAGAGTCTATATCTGAGCCCATCCAGAGTCTGCACCTTCAGGGGAGGGGAGGGAAGGGAACCAGTGAGTGTAGAACTGAACCCAGCCAAAGTCTACACCTTCAGGTCAGGGGAACCAGTGAGTCTAGAACTGAATACAGCCAGGGTGAGCATCTTCGGGGAGGAGTGGGAGGGTTACCAATGAGTGCAGAACTGAAACCGGCCAGAGTTAGCATCTTCAGGGGAGGAGAGGGGAGGCAGTTCAGAGAAGGTTCACTCGGTTGATTCCGGAGATGAATGGGTGGACTCATGAGGAAATGTTGAGGAGGTTGGGGGCAATATATTAGTATGGATGGAGGATTTGCTAACTAACAGAAAACAGAGAGTCTATTTAAATGGTTCATTCTCGGGTTGGCAACTAGTAATTAGTGGGGTGCCGCAGGGATCAGTGCTGGGACCCCAACTATTTACAATCTATATTAACGACTTGGAAGAAGGGACAGACTGTAACGTAGTCAAGTTTGCTGACGATGCAAAGATGGGAGGAAAAGCAATGTGTGAGGACACACAAAATCTGCAAAAGGACAGACAGGCTAATTGAGTGGGCAAAAATTTGGCAGATGGAGTATAACGTGGAAAGTGTGAGGTCATGCACTTTGGCAGAAAACATCAAAGGGCAACTTATTATTTAAATGGAGAAAGGTTGCAAAGTGTCGCGGTACAGTGGGACCTGGGGGTACTTGTGCATGAAACATAAAAGGATAGTATGCAGGTACAGCAAGTGATCAGGAAGGCCAATTGTATCTTGGCCTTTATTGCAAAGGGGATGGAGTATAAAAGCTGGGAAGTCTTGCTACAGCTATATAAGGTTTTGGTGATGCCACACCTGGAATACTGCTGCAGTTTTGGTTTCCATATTTACGAAAGGATATACTTGCTTTGGAGGCAGTTCAGAGAAGGTTCAGTAAGTTGATTCCGGGGATGAGGGCGTGACTTATGAGGAAAGGTTGAGTAGGTTGGGCCTCTACTCATTGGAGTTCAGAAGAATGAGAGGTTATCTTATCGAAACGTAAAAGATTATGAGAGGGCTTGACAAGGTGGATGCAGAGAGGATGTTTCCACTGATGGGGGAGACTAGAACTAGAGGGCATGATCTTAGATAAGGGGCCGCCCATTAAAAACTGAGATGAGGAGGAATTTCTTCTCTCGGGGTTGTAAATCTGTGGAATTTGTTGCCTCAGAGAGCTGTGGAAGCTGGGACATTGAATAAATTTAAGACAGAAATAGATAGTTTCTTAAACGGTGTTAAGGAAAGCGGGCGAGAAAGTGGAGCTGAGTCCATGATGGAATCAGCCATGATCTTATTGAATGGCAGAGCAGGCTCGAGGGGCCGTACGGCCTACTCCTGTTCCTATTTCTTATGTTCTTCTGTTCCCTAGCCGCTCCACATAATCCCTTATCCCCTTATCGTTTAGAGACTGAGCCATTGGGAGTAGGGTCCAGTGACTGCTGGAAAATGCACGTGTGAGGCCTCAGGTGAGGACAGTGGAATAGCCTGTTGACACTGTCTAGGTTCATACATGGACATTGGGCACATGGGTCACACATTGGAGAGCAACTGATGAGTGTATAACTGAACGCAGCCAGAGTCAGCACCTTCAGGGGAGGGGTACCAGTGTGTGTAGAACTGAACCCAGCCAGAGTCAGCACCTTCAGGGGAGGGGAACCAGTGAGTGTAGAACTGAACCCAGGCAGAATCACCACACTCAAGGGAGGGAGAGGGAGGGGAACCAGTGAGTGTGGAAGTGAACCCAGCCAGAATCAGCACCTTCGGGGGAGGGAGAGGTTGGGGAACCAGTGAGTGTAGAACTGAACCCAGCCAGAATCACCACACTCAGGGGAGGGAGAGGGAGGGGAACCAGTGAGTGTGGAACTGAACCCAGCCAGAGTCAGCACCTTCGGGGGAGGAAGAGGGAGGGGAACCAGTGAGTGTAGAACTGAACCCAGCCAGAATCACCACACTCAGGGGAGGGGAACCAGTGAGTATGCAAGTGAACCCAGCCAGAGTCCACTCCTTTTGGAGAAGGAAGTGTACCAGTGAGTGTATTTCTTAACCCAGCCAGAATTGGTGGTGAAAACTCGGAGTGGAGGAGAAACAGTCTAGAAATGTGTGATGGGTTTGGATTTCAACAAAGCAGGAGGACAACGTGTGGGACAGGGATTTACAGCTTTGGAAGAACAAGAGAGGAAAGAATGTTCCATGGAAACTCGGGGGCCAAGTTTCGACTGGCCCACAGAACGGCGCACCTCCGAGAGGTCCGCCGACTTTTTAGAAGGAAAAGAGCGCCTAGAACTTACCTCGGGATTCTCCACGATGATCAGGCCTGCTTTGGACTGGGCTACAGCCCTGCGCCGAAAAGAGTGCCGGCAGCTGTGCGCGCACACAGTAGCTTCTGGCCCTCCCAGTGCATCATGGCTCTGGGCGACCCTATCCCCGGCCGAGTGGCTGCCCAACCTCGGGCCTCGCCTCACCGCCCCTCACCTTGCCTCACCATCCCTTGCCTCACCGCTGCCCAACCTTGGGCCTCGCCGCCCCTCACCTCGCCTCACAGTCCCTCGCCCTGCTGCTGCTCGACCTTGGGACTCGTTTCACCGCCCCTCGTCTCGCCGCCACTGCTCTTACCTCAAGACCTACTCGACGGCCCGCCCAAACACCACCTCCGCGCTGGGGTCGCCCAACCAGCTCTTTGGCGGGCCCCTCCACCACCTCCTCGGTGGTGGACAAGCCTGAACTCTTCCCCGGCGTCGGGCCCCGCCCGAACTCTTCCCCTTGAAAATGTCATCAGGCAGGCAGGCAGGGCTGAGTGTGTGGCTGTGTGCTGCTGGAGGGCTCCCGGTGCTCCCGAACAGATAGGTGCTGCCGTAGGTGAGGTAAGAATTTCAAAATTTTTATTTATTGATTTTTTAATTTATTTTTTACTTTTTATTATTTATTGATTGATTTATTGATCATGTATTATTGATGATGGTTCTTTATTTTTAAGTGAAGTGTTTAATGCTTTGTAAAATCCTCTAACTTCCCTCTAACTTTCCTGCCCCCTCACCCCCAGGTTATCTCTGGCTACCTGCGCCTGATTTCTGAAGTGTCTGCAAGGTTTTTCTGAGTGTACAAAAGTGGACACTTACTCAGGCTTAAGTTAGTTTGGAGTAACTTTTCGCTGTCTAAACTTGCTTAAATGGCCAAAACAGGCATAAGTGGCTGGTAACGCCCATTTTGGGGAAAAAAATGAACTAAAAAGAAACTGAACTAACTGACTGAAACTGGAGCAAACTAAATGTGGAGAATTGCAATTTCTAGGATATTCCAAAAAAAACTAGTTGCTCCAAGAAAATAGGAGCAACTCCTGTCAAAACTAGGCCCCTCGATGTGCCTATTCTGAATTTCTGTCTTTTACTGACAGTGATGAGTTTTATTATCTCCTTTTACAGCGTATTAGAAGGGGAGATTTTCAGACAGGGAACACAAACCAAACATCGCATCAAGATCTCATGGAGCAGGACTTGAATATCATCGGTCTTTGAAAGTGGAAGGAGAAATGTTTGTCTGTTCTGTCTGTGGGAAAAGATTTCAAATATCGGTGTGACTGGAAAGGCACCGAGACACACACCCGAGTGAGTGTTCCAGTGCACTGCCTGTGGAAAGAGCTTTAACCAGTTACACAACCTAAAAAAACATTGCACCATTCACAGTGCGGAGAAACTGTAATCGTGTTGTGTGCATGGGCGAGGCTTCAACTGATCAACCAACCATGGAGAGTCACAAGGATACCCCCACCATGGAGAAACTGTGGGAATGTGGTGACTGTAGGAAGGTATTCAGATCACCATCTGAGCTGGAAATTCATCGACGCAGTCACACTGGGGAGAGGCCGTTCACATGCCCCGTGTGTGGGAAGGGATTCACTCAGTCATCCAACCTGCTGACACACCAGCGAGTTCACACTGGGGAGAGGCCGTTCACCTGCTCTGAGTGTGGGAAGGAATTCACTCGGTCATCCACCCTTGTAGCTCACCACCGACATCACACTGGGGAGAGACCGTTCACCTGCTCAGAGTGTGGGAAGGGTTTCACTCGGTCATCCAACCTTGTAGCTCACCAGCGAGATCACACTGGGGAGAGACCGTTCACCTGCTCAGAATGTGGGAAGGGATTCACTCGGTCATCCCACCTGCTGATACACCAGCGAGTTCACAGTGGGGAGAAGCTGTTCACCTGCTCAGAATGTGGGAAGGGATTCACTCATTCATCCCACCTGCTTAGACACCAGCGAGTTCACACTGGCGAGAGGCCATTCACGTGCTCTGAGTGCGAGAAGAGATTCACTCATTCATCCCACCTGCTGAGACACCAGCGAGTTCACACTGGAGAGAGGCCGTTCACCTGCTCTGAGTGTGGGAAGGGATTCACTACATCATCCCACCTGCTGACACACCAGCGAGTTCACACTGGGGAAAGGCCGTTCACCTGCTCCGACTGTGGGAAGGGATTCACTCATTCATCCACCCTGCTGACACACCAGCGAGTTCACACTGGGGAGCGGCCGTTCACCTGCTCTGAGTGTGGGAAGGGATTCATTACATCATCCACCCTGCTGACACACCAGCGCGTTCACACCGGGGAGAGGCCGTTCACCTGCCCCGTGTGTGGGAAGGGATTCGCTCGGTCATCCCACCTGCTGAGACACCAGCGAGTTCACAAGTGACTGCAGGGGTTGGAATCTGCTGTTATTGCTGCTGTTAATCACATCCTGACTGAACCATGTTCATTCTGACAGTTGGGGTTTGTTTCTGCTCATGTTAATAACCCGATAACTGGGCTGGACTTTAATATTCTGGATATATTGCTGATTGTGTTCTCGTGGCTGCAGTGTCCATGTGTGGTATCTTTCCCCTTAATTCAGTGACTCACAACAGAAATTCAGTTTGTAATAAAATTATGATCTTTTACTTTAATTCTAAATTGATCTTTGGTACAAAATCTACAATAGTGTGTGAAAGTTTCTACTGACTAAAATCTCCAATTAGAAAAAGCTTGCTGACAATTCTTACTGACTTGCACATTACACACAGTGGCCCCTCCATTATCCACCAGAAAGAAGGGGAATGGGAATTGGTGGGGAATCAGTGTCCCCAAATGTTGCCTCTCCCGTCTGGTGTCGCAATCTCCTCAGCATGGAACTGGAGACAACTCCAGACCAAAACTGTACGCAGTACTCCAGGTGTGGTCTTACCAACATCCTGTACAGTTGCAGAAAAACTTCCCTACTTTTATACTCCATCCCCCTTGCAATAAAGGCCAGCATTCCATTTGCCTTCCTGATTATTTGCATGCTAACTTTTTGAGTTTCATGTACAAGAACCCCCAGATCCCTCTGTACTACAACATTTTGTAATCCATCCCCATTTAAATAATAATTTGCTTTTTTATTTTTCCTGCCAAAGGGGATAACCTGATATTTTACTGCATTATAGTCCATCTGCCAGATTTTTGCCCGCTCATTGAGCCTATCTATATCCCTTTGTAGATTCTTTGCGTCCTCACAACTTGTTTTCCCACCTATCTTTGCATCATTAGCAAATTTGGCTACGTTACACTTGGTCCCTTCATCAAGTCATTAATATCAATTGTAAATAGTTGAGGCCCCAGCACTGATCCCTGCGGCACCCCAAAAATTACAGTTTGCCAACCTGAAAATGACCCATTTGTCCTGACTCTCTGTTTTCTGTTAGTTAGCCAATCCTCTATCCATGCTAATATATTACCCCCAACCCCGTGAGCTTTTAGCTTGTGCAGCAACCTTTTGTGTGGCAATTTATCAATGCTTTCTGAAAATCCAAATATACGATATCAACTGTTCCCCTTTATCCACAATGCTCATTACATCCTCAAACAACTCCTGCAAATTTGTCAAACATGATTTCCCGTTCATAAAACCATGCTGACTCTGCTTGGCTGCAATATGATTTGCTAAATGTCCTGTGACTACTTCCTTAATGATGGACTCCAGTATTTTCCCAATGACAGATGGTAGGCTAACTGGTCTACAGTTTCTTGCTTTCTGTCTCCCTCCTTACTTGAACAAGGGTGTTACATTTACAGTTTTCCAGTCTACTGGGATCGCTCCAGAATTCAGGGAATTTTGGTGGAGTACAACTGTTGTGTCCACTATCTCTGCTGCCACTTTTAAGACTCAAGGATGCATGTCCTCATGTCCAGGGGACTTGTCAACCTTTGATCCCATTTGCTTGATTAATACTTTATCTCTAGTGATAGTGACTTTTAAGTGTCCCCCCACCCACAATATCTCTGACTATTGGGATGTTTTTAAGTGTCCTCTACTGAGACAAAATATTTGTTCAAAATCTCTGCCATTTCCATGTTTCCCATTATTAATTCTACAGTCTCATGCTCGAAGGGACCAATGTTTACTTTAGCTACACATTTCCTTTTTATATACCTGTAGAAGCTTTTACTGTCTGTTTTTATATTTCTTGCTAGCTTGCTCTCAAATGATATCTTCTCTGTCTTTATCATTTTTTTAGTCCTTTGCTGGTTTCTAAAAATTTCCCAATCCTCTGGCCTTCCACTGTCCTTCGCAACATTGTGTGCCTTTTTTTTTCAATTTGATACCATCCTTTACATCCTTAGTTAGCCAGGGATGGTTTATCCTTCTCTTAGCAACTTTATTTCTCACTTGAATAAATCTTTGCTGAGGGTTATGAAATATCTCCTTAAATGTTTGCCATTGCATTTCTACAGTCTTACCCTTTAACATATTTTCCCAGTCCACTTTGTGTCAGTGACGAGGGTTGGTTTATATCACATGGGAGGAGCTCGGTGTCAGTGACTGTGGGGTTGGTTCAACCTTCTTTGACCTGACCAAGGCCCTTGATACTGTGAGGGATTATGGAGTGTACTCTTCAAATTCGGCTGTCCTCAAAAATATGTCACCATCCACCGCTTGCTTCATGATCACATGCAAGTCATGATCCTGACCAATGGATCCACCACAAACCCAATTCATGTACGGACCGGGGAGAAGCAAGGCTGTGTCATTGAACCGACGCTCTTCTCGATCTTCCTGGCTGCAATGCTACATCTCACTGTCAGTAAGCTTCCCGCTGGAGTGGAGCTAATCTATAGAACAAACGGGAAACTGTTCAAGGTCATGCCATCCTCTGTCATCGAATTACAATATGCAGATGATGCTTGCGTCTGCGCTCACTCAAAGGATGAACTCCAAACCATCGTCAGCACGTTCACCATAGCGTCTGAGAGCATCGGCTTTACACTAAACATCCGTAAAACAAAGGTGCTCTATCAACCTGACCCCTGCCACACAGCACTGCCCTCCGGATTATCAAAATCCATGATGAGGCTGTTGTGGAAAAATATTTCCGAGACTATAATATATAAAGAGAGGTTTATTAAATCGGAGACAAAGCTTTGAAGTCTCTGAACCAGCTTCTCAATTTGGTAGCACCCGTGAGGTTCTTTTATCTTACAAATTACGTCACTTTACATCACGTGCTTTAACACTAGTCCTTAAGTCCAATCATCGCATTACAAGGTTTACAAAGCTTTTCATACAGTTATTGTTCAGGCTCTTAATATAAACCAGCCTCGCATTGTGACAGGACATTATGCACATCCAAGAGGGCTAATTCCCCTTTTATCAACAGAAAAACAAGTGGCAGGCTTCTTGGCGCCGGTTTAGGCCAACATACCCCGATTTATCTCTCCAGTCGTTCATTATCTCACTTTCCGATCTCCATAACTCAAGGCCAGCATACATTGAAGTCTAACTGTTTTTTTATATAAAGCATAATGCATCAGTATTGTCCCTTACAAAATTCATTCAAGGGGAAAATAAAAACAAATGTCCCGTATACTAGTTAAATATATGTCCAAAAATCCGCTCCAACAATTCCCCCCGTTTATTACCCACTCCGCTACTTCCGAAATGTTAAGGGAGATTGACCTCAAGGGGATGCCTCCTTTGCTATGTATGGGGATGTGCGAACATACCCAGCAACTAGAAAAGTTCCCATTTTGCGCATAAACATAAGGTATGTACAAAAAGGTATTCACATGTAACTCTCGTTTCAGTCTAGCTAGCAGGCCGACCTAACACAAACTGATAATTGCACCAATCGCAACATATAGTTTCATCTTATTACTCTATATTTAACAAATAGTCAAAGGCAAAATGGGCGTATGGCTTGCTTGAAGAATCTCTCGCTGTCAATCTGTAAATAGACAAACAACAACAACTAATACGTGTGCTAAACGGCTGGTTCAAAAACCTTAAGCTTGGTCCAATGCTTCTATTGTCCGTTCCCTTTAACATCGATGCAGGCACAAGTGTCCCCGCTGAATATCACAACATACGGTCCTATCCATATTGGGGCAAACCCCGGTTTTCCCGGGAGGACCCTTACCATAACGCGACTTCCCGCCAACGGGACTTCAGGAAGCTTTGTAAGCTCTGCTTCCGCGTCTCTTTCTTCCTGATTGTCCCTAACTAATTTACGCATCCCTTTTAATTGAGTACTTAGTTCCAAAACATACCGGTTTATTTTGTCTTTTAATGGGCCGACATCGGTCCCACCTGTTATGATGTTCTCTGGTAATTGCATCGCCCTTCCTGTCATTAGTTCATAAGGGGTTAATCCAGTTGTCCGGTTTGTCGTGGCTCTTAACTTCATCAATATAATGGGTAATACTTCCGTCCACGTTTTTCCTGACGTTTGCATGACCTTTGCCAGGGCATTCTTGAAGGTACGGTTCATGCGCTCTACCATCCCAGAACTCTGCGGGTGGTAGGGGATGTGGAATTTTTGTTTTATGCCCATCAGCTGGCATATTGTTTTTACAATCTTCCCGGTGAAGTGGGTGCCTTGGTCAGAATATCCTTGCCACTGTTGAGGCAGTGCAATCACGTGTGGGGAAAACTTCCACCCACCGGGTAAATTGATCTATAATCACTAGGCAATATGTTTTTCCATGAGATGGGGGCAAAGGACCTGTGAAACCAATTTGTACGTGTTCCCATGGCCCCCGTGGACGGGGCTGGTGTCCCATTTTAATTTTAATGAGCCTGCCTGGATTATATTGTGCGCACGTAATGCATCAATGGCAATGTTTGGCAATATCTCTCCCCATCCCTTTCCACCCCCAATCTCTCCCAAGACTCCCGGTCATGGCCTCTCGTCCTGAATGATAAGGTATTCTGTATGCATTCAGGCGCCATTACCTTGTCGTTTCGTCTCCAAACATTATCCTTCCCTTGCGTTGCGCCCTGCTTTGTCCACATACCTATTTCCTCCTCAGAAGTGTCCTGGTGTGGTATCTCAATACTTATCTGTTCGTCTCGGGCCCCAGTGGCACTGACTGAGGCTTCCTCACACTCTTCCTGTTCTAATGCCTTCTGTGCAGCTACGTCTGCAGCTTTATTTCCCTGGTGACTCAGCCAATCTGGACTGGTTCGGTCCGGCCCCCTCTTGTGGGCTTTAATTTTAATAACCGCTCCATTTTGGAAATCTTTCAAACTGCAGTGAAACTTTCTCATAATTTAAAATCATTATCAATGGAGAGTGTCTTTTACCTCTTCAAATTCTTTTTTTTCCCAATTAAACCAATATCTTTTTCACAGCTGATATCAACTGGTATTTAGTAAGTTATGTCTTTTTCCATCGCAAACACCCCTTTTTTCCCAGCACCTAATCGTTCAATTTGTTTACTTTCAAAGTTGCGTCTTTATCTTTTTCTTTTCTTTAAGAGATCAGATTTAATTTAATCATTTTTTTTAGTTTAGAATCCATCTCAATATTTTGCTGTGCCTTCTCTTAATATCTCCGAATCCCACTTCAAATTTTGTAATGCCAATTTAAAACTTTTTTTTCAGATCACCTTTCTTCAAATTAGGTTTTGTATTTAAAATCATCAGACAATCGAAGACACTTTTTCTTTCCAATCGTTCAATTTGTTTACTTTTAAAGTTGCGTCTTTATCTTTTTCTTTTCTAAACTGCTAAAGCTTGCTGTTTTAACCTTTTTCAAAAGTCCCTTTTACATCTTCGCAGATAGCTCACCACTCGCCCAGGAGTTTGACCTGATCCCTGAAGGTATTTTTAGATTTAAAACTCTTTTTTTTTTTTACTGAGCTAGAAGCTTTCGTGTCAAGGTTTTACATAAAAGAAAATGGGAGCATTTTAAAAGGCATTCTTTATCTCATTCCTCGACTAAATTTATGTCTTTCAACCCAATTGCATGTTTTCTTTCGACAAGTAAGTGAGCGTGTCAAATAAATTCTTTTTTTTTTACTACCGGGACCATGTATTTTTTATCTTTTACTCAACAAACCTATCCTTTGCGCATTTCCTAGCTCCTTAACTTATCATCCGAATATATCCACACCTGTGTTTCTAACTTAAAATGTAATACAATAAGGTTCACACTTTCTTAAACTTCCCACATACAGGACAACACTACGAAGGGTTAAAAAAACTTTCACTCTGTTTGGAAAAAGTGGGTGGAGCTAAAACAGGCAGACAACCCCACACCTTCCCAAACTTGCTTTCATTCCGCAATCAAAATCACACAAGTACTCTCATTCAGAATAGACATTCACAAAAGTCTCTCTTTATTCCACAAAGCTTATGTCTGGCCAGCTCTATTTTTGGATCCATATGTCACTTAAGATAGTCACTATCAGCTTTTTTATGGCATTACATAATTACGCAAGTTACAATTAATGATAGGAATTAATTAATGACCCGCGCAGCCCGCGTTTTACATTCCCTTCCTTACCTTCTATGTTTGCCAGTCTCGGACATTTCCCTTTGTTCCTGTAATATTCACGGCCACGACTACTCTGTGGCGACCCTTTGTCTTCGCAACAAAGCTAGCGTGTTTCCTTACCACTGGAGTTTCGGCTCTAGGTTGGAGTGATCAGCTCCCTTCTGCACCGACCTTATTTACTAAAGGGACAAATAAAACTGGTTAGTCAGCCTCCTCCCACTATCTACTTACTCGTATTTTATACACTATCCCGTCGTGCCCATATGCCTCTCTTTCAGTCTCTAACACCAGATTCCAGATACTGTCTTAATTGATCACATTTGATCGGACAGTATCCTGTTCGTGACGCCATTTTGTTGTGGAAAAATATTTCCGAGACTGTATAATATATAAAGAGAGGTTTATTAAATCGGAGCCAAAGCTTTGGGAGAAGTGTTAGAGACCCCCGTCTCTGAACCAGCTTCTCAATTTGGTATCACCCATGAGGTTCTTTTATCTTACAAATTACGTCACTTTACATCACATGCTTTAGCACGAGTCCTTCAGTCCAATCATCGCATTACAAGGTTTATAAAGCTTTTCATACAATTATCGTTCAGGCTCTTGATATAAACCAGCCTCGCATTGTGACAGGACATTATGCACATCCAAGAGGGCTAATTCCCCTTTTATCAACAGAAAAACAAGTGGCAGGCTTCTTGGCGCCGGTTTAGGCAAACATACCCCCACTTATCTCCAATTGTTCATTATCTCACTTTCCTATCTCCATAACTCAAGGCCAGCATACATTGAAGTCTAACTGTTTTTTTTATATAAAGCATAATGCATCAGTATTGTCCCTTACAAAATTCATTCAAGGGGAAAATAAAAACAAATGTCCCGTATACTAGTTAAGTATATGTCCAAAAATCCGCTCCAACAAGGCCTTGGATAACGTGGATCAATTTCCATGCCTCGGGAGCCTACTGTCAACAAGGGCAGATAATGGTGACATGGTCCAACACCGCCTTCAGTGTGCTAGCGCAGCCATTGGTCGCCTAAGGAATAGAGTGAAGACCAAAATCTTAAAAGCGGCACAAAGCACATGGTCTACAGAGCAGTCGTGATTCCTGCCCTCAGACATGCTTCTCAGACATGGACTATACAGCAGACACATCAAAGCACTGGAGAAGTATCATCAACGCTGCCTGCGTAAGATCCTGCAAATCCTTTGGCAGGATAGGCGCACCAACATCTGTTCTTGCGAATATCAACATTCTCAGCATTGAAGCATTGACCACGCTCGATCAGCTACGATGGATGGGCCACATTGTCCATATGCTCGATACGAGACTCCCAAAGCAAGCGCTCTGCTTGGAGCTTCATCACTGCAAGCGATCCCCAGGGGGGCAGAGGAAATGCTTCAAGGACACCTTCAAAGCCTCCTTGAAGTTGTTCAACTTCCCCACCAATGCCTGGGAATCCCTGGCACAAGATCGCTCAAAATGGAAGCGAATAATCCGTGAGGACGTTGAACACTTCGAGTCTCTTCACCTGCAGCAAGTGGAGACCAAGTGCATATGATGGAAGGAGCGCATGACAACCCAAGCACTTCAACAAACCGGCACTTCAACCAACGTACTTTCAACCACTGTCCAACCTGCGACAGAGACTAGCTTCCATATTGGACTTAATAGACATCGGTGACCTCATTTTTAATGTGGAAGCAAGTCATCCTCGACTCCGAGGAACTGCCTATGATGATGATGGTTGGTTTATATCAGACAGGAGATTGGTATTAGTGACGGCGGTTGGTTTATATCAGACAGGAGGAGATTGGTGTTAGTGACTGTGGGGTGGGTTTATAGCAGACAGGAGGGGATTGGTGTTAGTGACTGTGGGGTGGGCTTATATCAGAAAGGAGGAGATTGATGTCACTGACTGGGGTTGGTTTATATCAGACAGAAGGAGATTGGTGCCATGGAATCATAGCAGTTTACAACACAGAAGGAGGACATTTGGCCCATCCTGTCTGTATGGCTGAAAAACAGCTATCCAGCCTAATCCCACTTTCCAGCTCTTGGTCTGTAGCCCTGTAGGTTACGGCCCTTCTAGTGCATATCCAAGTACTTTTGTAAATGCGATGAGGGTTTCTGACTCTACTACTCTTTCAGGCAGTAAGTTCCAGACTCCCACCTCTCTCTGGAGGTTATGCTAGAAGTGTGTAAAACACAAGTTAGGACATAGCTAGAGTACTCTCACAGTTCTGGTCACCACATTACAGGAAATATGTGATTGCGTTGGAGAGGGTACAGAGGAGATTTACGGGAATGTTACCTCGACTGAAGAATTTTAGCTATGAGGAAAGTTTGGATGGGCTGGTGTTGTTTTCTTTGGAATAGAGGAGGCTGAGGGGAGACTTAATTGAGGTGTATGAAATTATGACCGTCCCAGATAGAGTGGATAGGAAGGACATAAGAAAAGCAAATAGGAGCAGGAGTAGGCCATCTGGCCCTTCGAGCCCACTTCGCCATTCAATAAGATCATGGCTGATCTGATCTTGCCCTCAACTCCACTTCCCTGCCCGCTCCCCATAAACCATTGACTCCCTTATCATTCAAAAATTTGTCTTTCTCCACCTTAAATATGTTCAATGAGCCAGCCTCCACAGGTATCTGGGGCAGAGAATTCCAAAGATTCACGACCCTCTGGGACAATAAATTCTTCCTCATTTCCGTTTTAAATGGGCAGCCTATTATTCTGAAACTATGCCCCCTAGTTCTAGATTCCCCCACAAGGGGAAACATCCTCTCTGCATCAACCCTGTCAAGCCCCCTCAGCATCTTATACATTTCAATAAGATCACCTCTCAGTCTTCTAAACTCCAATGAGTATTGGCCCAACCTGCTCAACCTTTCTTCATATGACAACCCCTTCATCTCAGGAATCAACCTCGTGAACCTTCTCTGAACTGCCTCGTGAACCTTTTCTGAACTGATCTATTTCCCTTCGCAGAGAGGTCAATAACCAGGGGACACAAATTTAAAGTAATTGGTAGAAGGTTTAGAGGGGAGTTGACGAGAACCTTTTCACCCAGAGGGTGGTGGGGGTCTGGAACTCACTGGCTGAAAGGGTGGTAGAGGCAGAAACCCTCACCACATTTGAAACGTACTTGGATATGCACTGGAAGTGTCATAACCTACAAAGCTGTGGAGCAAGAGCTGGAAAGTGGGATTAGGCTGGATAGCTCTTTTTCAAGCGGCACAGACACAGTGGGCCAAATGGCCTCCTTTTGATCCGTAAATTTCTATGATTCTGTGGTAGTTGAAATCCCCGACTATTGCTGCTTAATTGGTTTTGGACTTCTCAGAAACGTTCCTACATAATTGCTTTTCTATCTCCCTCTGACTGTTTATAGTACACTCCCAACATTGTGATTGCCCCACTTTTGTTCATCAGTTCAACACATATGGCCTCATTTGATGATCCTTCTAACATATCATCCCTCTTCACTGCTGTAACAATACCTCACCTTATCTGCCTTATTCCCTAGACTTCTTGCATTATGATATATACCATTAAGCACTGCCAAACTCCTCTGTTGTTGATTTTCTAGCTTTTGTTTCCTCTGCCTTCCAAACTCATTGACATAGAAACATAGAAAATAGGTGCAGGAGTAGGCCATTCGGCCCTTCGAGCCTGCACCGCCATTCAATGAGTTCATGGCTGAACATGCAACTTCAGTACCCCATTCCTGCTTTCTCGCCATACCGCTTGATCCCCCGAGTAGTAAGGACTCCATCTAACTCCCTTTTGAATATATTTAGTGAATTGGCCTCAACTACTTTCTGTGGTAGAGAATTCCACAGGTTCACCACTCTCTGGGTGAAGAAGTTTCTCCTCATCTCGGTCCTAAATGGCTTACCCCTTATCCTTAGACTGTGACCCCTGGTTCTGGACTTCCCCAACATCGGGAACATTCTTCCTGCATCTAACCTGTCTAAACCCGTCAGAATTTTAAACGTTTCTATGAGGTCTTCTCTCATTCTTCTGAACTCCAGTGAATACAAGAAGTAAGGACTACATCTAACTCCTTTTTGAATATATTTAGTGAATTGGCTTGAACAACTTTCTGTGGTAGAGAATTCCACAGGTTCACCACTGACGAATTTTCTGCTCCTAATTTCAAACTTTGCTTCTCTCCCTTCTGAATCTTCGCTCAGGTTCCCATCCCCCTGCCAAGCAAGTTTAAACCCTCCCCAACAGCTTTAGCAAACCCCCAGGGGGGATAATGGTACCGGCCCTGTTGAGGTGTGACCTTATCCGGCTTGTCCAGTCGCCATCCCCTCAGGAATCTGGCTGTTCACACTCGCCCCTCAGAATGTCCTGCAGCCTCTCAATGACATCCTTGACCTTGGCACCAGGAAAACAACCTACCATCCTGGAGTTACGTCAGTGGCCGCAGAAAGGCCTGTCTGGTCCTGTAACTATTGAAACCCCTTTCAATATTGCCTTCCTGACGTTGCACCATCCCCACCCCACTTCCCCCTCCCCCACCCCACTTCCCTCTCCCTCGTACTGTTGAGACACCCATGATGCCTTGGACTTGGCTCTGACTGTACTCCCTGAGGAACCACCATTATAGAGAGTGAGATGCACTCGAGGTCTTCGGCACTCCCTGCCTGGTCCTCCATGTCTGTCTGACAGTTACCCATTCCCTCTCTACCTGCATACTCTTATGCTGCGAGGTGACGATCCCCTGAAAGGTGTATCCACGTAGCTCTCAGCCTCGCGGTTGCAGTGACACACGTTGCTGCTCAAGCTCTCAAACCCGGTGCTCGAGCTCCTCCAGATGACGACACTTGTTGCACACATGGTTGACCAGGACACTAGAAGCGTGGTTGCTCCACAACAGGGTTTCATCTGTTTAAACAGAAACAACTACACCGTGTTATTTCCTGAAATAATACCTGCTGTCTGTCCTGAATCAATCCCTGTCACTACCAAATGCTGCAATGTTTCCTCCACCTCACAGGGTTCCATCTGTTTAAAGCCACAACAGAAAGGTCCAGTATCCTCCTGCAGTTTGAAAGAAACCAGCTTTAACAGTGGGGCAGAGTTTTAACCAATGAGGCAGATCCGTTCTCAGTCCCGCCCACTGGGGTGGCGGATGCAAGCCCCACCCCTCACACACTCTGGTTGGATGACCAACCGCCTGCTCGGTCCTCCAGTCCCGCCCCCGCTCTTCCTATTGGTTGGGAGCTGCCATCAATCAGCCGGCCAGTGTGAGCTGAGCACGCGCGGTGGGTGAGGCAGGGGATGAGAGATGAGCGGTGGGAGGGAGCGGGTTAATAAAGAACGCGCTTATTTGTACTGCAAAAATGACCACCATACTCCACCCTTTGTCTATGATTGGTCTCCTTGGAGGATAAGACACACCCTGAAGTTTCACTGGAATGTGAAACTGGAACAGCCCATCCCAAGGTCGCACTGACTTTGCAAATTGTAACTTGATCCACTTTGACTTCCTGAAGCAAAACAGGACAGAGCTCCCCAGAAGTCAGCAAGGGCCAGCCAAAGTGCCTTACCTCAGTCCTACTGCATGCTTCCCCCAGCCGAAGTGCTTACTCCAGTCCAAGAGCATGCCTCCCCCAGCCGAATTACCTTACCCCAGTCCCAGTGCATGCCTCCCCCAGCCAAAGTGCCTTACCCCAGTCCAAGAGCATGCCTCCCCCAGCCAAAGTGCCTTACCCCAGTCCAAGAGCATGCCTCCCCAGTCCTGCTTCTCGGCAACACCTGCATGGAATGATTCGGTCCGGGTGGGGGGGGCTTGACATAAAGAACATAAGAAATAGGAACAGGAGTAGGCCATACGGCCCCTCGAACCTGCTCCGTCATTTAATACAATCATGGCTGATTCGATCAGCGACTCAGGTCCACTTCCCTGCCCCCTCCCCATAACCCCTTATCGGTTAAGAAACTGTCTATCACTGCCTTAAATTTATTCAATGACCCAGCTTGCACAGCTCTCTGGGGGGAGGGGCCAGCCCAGGCTCATCCTATTAGGCCAGCCCGGGCTCACCCTATTGGGCCAGCACGGGCTCACCCTATTGGGCCAGCCCAGGCTCATCCTATTAGGCCAGCCCGGGCTCACCCTATTGGGCCAGCACGGGCTCACCCTATTGGGCCAGGACAGGCTCACGCTATTGGGCCAACCCGGGCTCACCCTATTGGGCCAACACAGGCTTACCCTATTGGGCCAGCCTGGGCTCACGCTATCGGGCCAACCCGGTATCACCCTCTCGGGCCAGCCCAGGCTCACCCTATCAGGCCAGCCCAGGCTCACCCTATAAGGCCAGCACAGGCTCACGCTATTGGGCCAGCACAGGCTCACCTGATCGGGCCAGCACAGGCTCAAGCTATTGGGCTAGTACAAAAGGCCCAGTGACCAGCAGAGAAAATCAGCAGCTGATTGATTTTATTCTCACTCTGCACATAGAGGATGCAGATCTGAACCCAACCATGTAAGCTGGAAATGATGAACATCATCGGTCTTTGAATGTGGAAGGAGCAATGTTTGTCTATTCTGTCTATGGGAAAATATTTCAAACATCAGTGTGGCTGGCAAAGTACCGAGACACACACACATCCGAGTGAGAGTGTTCCAGTGCACTGCCTGTGGAAAGAACTTCAATCAGTTACACAGCCTGATAAACATCGCACCATTCACAGCGGGGAAAAACTACACGTGTTCTGTGTGTGGACGAAACTTCAACTGATCGTCCAACCTGGAGAAATACAAGGACACCCGCACCATGGGGAAGCTGTGGGAATGTGGGGACTGTGGGAAGGGATGCAGTTCCCAGTCTGATCGAGAAATTCATCATCGCAGTCACACCAGAGCGAGGCCGTTCACCTGCTCCATGTGTGGGCAGGGTTTCACTCAGTCATCCGATCTGCTGAAACTCCAGCGACTTCACACTGGGGAAGTGTGGGAAGGGATTCACTCAGTCATCTGAATTGTGAGTACACAACTGACTGCAGGGGTTGAGTTCTACTGTTATTACTGCTGTTAATCGCATTCTGACTGAATCATGTTCGTTCTGTCAGTTGGGATTTGTTTCTGCTGATATTAATAACCCCTAAAACTGGGCTGGAGTTTAATATTTTGATATTTCAAATAATACAATGTGTCGATATGTGTTATCTCCATTACAAGAGGAGACTAATTGATGTATTGTTACATTTTGGACCTTTTCTCCTTTCTAACTCGAGATTATTTCAGTTCTCATACCTTTGATTACTCTCAGGGACAAGGCCCAGTTCCCCATACCTTGCAGAGTGCCTCTCTTTGCCTTGGTGTCCAGGGTAGGGATAGCTAACACGCCCAGGATCACGAAACACAAAATCCAGTCTGTTAATCCCTTTCAGCTACATGACTTAGCGTGTGCCCACAACATCTCTCTCACCTTCGATGTTTAAATCGAGCATCACGTCTGCAAAGCTGGTTTCAATTTAAATTTGAATACACTCAGTAAATGTATTTTTAAAAAATGTACAAGTAAACCGATCATGTCAAATAATTGGCAAAGGTTTACAGTCCAGAAGATAAAAAGATCACGGCCCAATAACACAGCTCTATACTCACAGGAGGAAATCTGTTATCTAAGTCCTCGAATGTCAGTCGGTGAGATGAGCGACTAAATCTCTTTCCACACTCAGCTGGTAAATGGTCTTTCCCTGATGTGTTTTCACCCGACGCGCATCTGCGCCCAGTCGCACAGTCCCTACATTTACAGTGTTGAGCCAGCTGGGCACATGAGTCCAACAGGCTAATTGTTTGATTGAAGGTGCATCCACACACAGAACATGTGTCCTGTTTCTCCCCACTATGATTGGTGTTTTTACAAAGCCTGATGATAAGGTGATCCTGATGAATCCGGAGAATCTCTCAAATCTTGACGTGATATTTGGTTTGATTTTCCCCGCTGCAGATCCTCCCCTTCTAATAACTTGCAAATAGAGGTTATAAATCTTGTTACTTTAAGTATAGGATAAAAATTTCCACTGTGGTAGGCATCAGAGCCGAGTCCAATCCTGCCCTCAAATAACATCCACACACTTCCCAGTTGAGCTGATTTCCCAGTTAAGGTCACTGGATCAGTATCAAGAGCAGGGGTTCTGGCTAATTTTTGCTCATATTTAGCCCAGTATTACTGAGGAAAATTATAGCCCATGAACTGCTGCCTTCGCTGAGATCAATTAACAGCCCAGAATAAGGATAAAACTTGGGAACTTCGAAATCAATATTGCAGAGAGTTCTAAAATTTTTTGGGGGGGTGGATTGGGGAACGGTTGGAAATAATATTTTGAAACGCATTTTACTCTACCTTTAAACAAAACCTTCGTCACACTGCACAATTATGAAGTCTTTCCAAATCCAAGTCAAATGGATCATCAAAAAGAGGGAGACATTTTAGAAAGGCGCAAGTCACTGAAATAGACAGATTTACAATCACTGCACATAGAAACATAGAAAATAGATGCTGGAGTAGGCCATTCGGCCATTTGAGCCTGCACCACCATTCAATATGGTCATTGCTCATCATTCACTTCAGTACCCATTCCTGCTTTCTCTCCATACCCCTTGATCCCTTTAGCCGTAAGGGCCATATCTAACTCCCTCTTGAGTATATCCAATGAACTGGCATCAACAACTCTCTGCAGTAGAGCATTCCACAGGTTAACAACTCTCTGAGTGAAGAAGTTTCTCCTCATCTCAATCCTAATGGCTTAGACTATGTCCCCTGGTTCTGGGCGTCCCCAACATCGGGAACGTTCTTCCTGCATCTAACCTGTCCAGTCCCGTCAGAATTTTATATGTTTCTATGAGATTCTCTCTCATCCGTCAAAACACCAGTGAATACAGGCCCAATCGATCCAGTCTCTCCTCATATGCCATCCCGGGAATCAGTTTGGTGAATTTTCGCTGCACTCCCTCAATAGCAAGAATGTCCTTCCTCAGATTAGGAGACCAAAACTGAACACAATATTCCCGGTGAGGCCTCACTAAGGCCCTGTACAACTGCAGTAAGACCTCCTTGCTCCGAGACTCAAATCCCCGAGCTATGAAGGCCAACATACTATTTGCCTTCTTCACTGCCTGCTGTACCTGCTTGCCAACTTTCAATGACTGATGTACCATGACACCCAAGTCTCGTTGCACCTCCCCTTTTCCTAATCTACCACCATTCAGATATTATTCTGCCTTGGTGTTTTTGCCACCAAAGTGGACAACCTCACATTTATCCACATTATACTGCATCTGCCACGCATTTGCCCACTCACCTAACCTGTCCAAGTCGCCCTGCAGCCTTTTAGCATCCTCCTCACAGCTCACACCGCCACCCAGTAGTGTCAGCTGCAAATTTGGAGATATTACACTCAATTCCCTCATCCAAATCATTAATGTATATTGTAAATAGCTGGGGTCCCAGCACTGAGACTTGCGGCACCCCACTAGTCACTGCATGCCATTCTGAAAAGGATCCGTTTATCCCGACTCTCAGCTTCCTGGATGCGAACCAAGTCTCTATCCACGTCAGTACATTATGGCCAATACCATGTGCTTTAATTTTACACACCAATCTCTTGTGTGGGACCTTGTCAAAAGCCTTTTGAAAGTCAAAATACACCACATCCACTGGTTCTCCCTTGGCCACTCTATTGGTTACATCCTCAAATAATTCAAGAAGATTTGTTAAGCAGGATTTCCATTTCATAAATCCATGCTGACTTGGACCGATCCCGTCACTGCTTTTCAAATATGCTGCTATTTCATCCTTAATAATTGATTTCAACATTTTCCCCACTACTGATGTCAGTTTAACCGGTCTATAATAACCCATTTTCTCTCTCCATCCTTTCTTAAAAAGTGATGTTACGTTAGCTACCCTCCAGTCCATAGGAACCAATCCAGAGTCTATAGAATGTTGGAAAATGATCACCAATGCATCCAATATTTCTAGGGCCACTCCCTTAAGTACTCTGTGATGCAGACTATCAGACCCCGGGGATTTATCGTCCTTCAATATTATCCCATCAATTTCCCTAACACAATTTCCTGCCAAATAAGGATTTCCTTCAGTTCCTCCTTCTCACTAGACCCTTGGTCCCCTCATATTTCAGGAAGGTTATTTGTGTCTTCCTTCGTGAAGACAGAACCAAAGTATTTGTTTAACTGGTCCGCCATTTCTTTATTCCCCATTATAAATTCACCTGAATGTGACTGCAAGGGACCTACATTTGTTTCCACTAATCTTGTTCTCTTCACATATCTATAGAAGCTTTTGCAGTCAGTTTTTATGTTCCCGGCAAGCTTCCTCTCATACTCTATTTTCCCCCTCCTAATTAAACTCTTTGTCCTCGTCTGCTGTATTAAAAAAATCTCAGTCCTCGGGTTTGCTGCTTTTTCTGGCTAATTTATATGCCTCTTCCTTGGATTTAACACTATCCTTAACTTCCGTTGTTAGCCACGGTTGAGCCACCTTCCCTTATTTTTACTCCAGACAGGGATGTACAAGTATTGAAGTTCATCCATGTGATCTTTAAATGTTTGCCATTGTCTATCCGCAATACAGAAGGGAGCGACAGTTAATGGGAGCTCGGTTCGTGAAGTCCTCCGACACTCCGAGATAAACTGGTCTGTTTCTTTAAATATAAATAGGCAGAGAAAAGGAAGTCGTTGTCCCTTTAAATATCTACCTCATTCCCCCATCAAGCACCGCCGGATGGGCTCCCGCCGGGTCCTAAAGACCTAAAAATAATTCTCGTCAGGTTAAGCACAACAACTGAAAAGTGTGCACAACAAGTAATGTTTGCTCGTCAATTCCACAGAGATAAGTTATTATCTTCATTTTATTTCCTATTATTTACAATTTAATTGCAGAGTTTTTAATACTTTTACCATTTATTGATGACCCATTGTCTTGTGAGCTCTTGTTTAGAAATTGATGTCACACTGACCATTCCGGAAGAGGAGGAAGAGAGACGGACGTCGGCAGGCCCCGGGGGATGCGATCAAAACTTCAGGCCCAGCGGGAGCTCGAGTACCAGCGGCAGTTGGGGAGAGGTGGGAGCAGTGTCGTAGCGGCCTATAAAAGGCGTACCGGTGCAGCTACAGCGGGAGAGAAAGCAAAAAAGAAGTAGAAAGGAATCAAAAGGTGACGTCACAGCCAATGGGGTAAGTGATTGGCTGGTGATTGGTGAGCAGCTTTTCTTTTTATTTTTATATCAGTAAGTAAACTGTAACATTGTTATTACCAATTTAAGGGTATCTTAGGGTTAATCATGGCAGGAGAGCTCGGCCACGTGATATGCTCCTCCTGTGCCATGTGGGAACTCGGGGACGCTTCCGGTGTCCCTTACGACGACGTGTGTAAGAAGTGTATCCACCTCCATCTCCTGATGGACCGCGTTGCGGAATTGGAGCTGAGGGTGGATTCACTCTGGAGCATCCACGATGCTGAGAATGACATAAGTGGCACGTGTAGTGAGTTGGTCTTACCGCATGAGAAGGATCCACAGCCAGCTAGGGAATGGAAGACCAGCAGGAAGAGTAGTACAAAGAAGGTAGTGCAGTGGTCCCATCTGGTCATTCCCCTGCAAAACAGATACACTGTTTTGAGTGCTGTTGAGCGAGATGACTCATTAGGGGAGAGCAACAGCAGCCAAGTTCATGGCACCGTGGCTGGCTCTGTTGTACAGGAGGGCATAAAAAAGAGTGTGAGAGCGATAGTGATAGGGGATTCAATCATAAGGGGAATACATAGGCATTTCTGCGGCCGCAATCGAGACTCCAGGATGGTATGTTGCCTCCCTGGTGCAAGGGTCAAGGATGTCTCCGAGCGAGTGCAGGACATTCTGGAATGGGAGGGAGAACAGCCAGTTGTCGTGGTGCACATTGGTACCAACGACACAGGTTTAAAAAAAAGGGATAAGGTCCTACGAGACGAATTTAAGGAGCTAGGAGTTAAATTAAAAAGTAGGACCTCAAAAGTAGTAATCTCGGGATTGCTACCAGTGCCACGTGCTAGTCAGAGTAGGAATTGCAGGATAGCACAGATGAATACGTGGCTTGAGCAGTGGTGCAGCAGGGAGGGATTCAAATTCGTGGGGCATTGGAACAGGTTCTGGGGGAGGTGGGACCAGTACAAACCGGACGGTCTGCACTTGGGCAGGAACGGAACCAATGTCCTAGGGGGAGTGTTTGCTAGTGCTGTTGGTGAGGAGTTAAACTAATATGGCAGGGGGATGGAAACCAATACAGGGAGACAGAGGGAAACAAAAAGGAGACAAAAACAAAAGACAGAAAAGAGATGAGTAAAAGTGGAGGGCAAAGAAACCAAAGGCAAGAAACAAAAAGGGCCACTGAATATAAAAGGGCTGCAGGAGGGGTAAAAACTAAAAATCATGGTTTAAAAAGTAGAATGAAAACACTACCTAAATGCACGCAGCATTAGAAATAAAGTAAATGAGTTGACGGCACAAATCATTACAAATGGGTATGATTTGGTGGCCATTACAGAGACATGGTTGCAAGGTGGCCAGGACTGGGAATTAAACGTACAGGGGTATCTGACGATTCGGAAAGATAGGCAGGAAGGGAAGGGAGGTGGGGTAGCTCTGTTAATAAGGGATGATATCAGGGCAGTTGTGAGGGATGATATTGGCTCCAATGAACAAAATGTTGAATCATTGTGGGTGGAGTTTAGAGATAGTAAGGGGAAAAAGTCACTGGTCGGCGTAGTTTATAGGCCCCCAAATAATAACTTCACGGTGGGGCGGGCAATAATCAAGGGAATAATGGAGGCATGTGAAAAAGGAACGGCAGTAGTTATGGGGGATTTTAACCTACATATCGATTGGTCAAATCAAATCGCAGGGGGTAGCCTGGAGGAGGAATTCATAGAATGCATACGGGATTGTTTCTTAGAACAGTATGTAACAGAGCCTACAAGGGAGCAAGCCATTTTGGATCTGGTCCTGTGTAACGAGACAGGAAAAATAAACGATCTCCTCGTAAAAGATCCTCTCGGAATTAGTGATCACAATATGGTTGAATTTGTAATACAGATTGAGGTTGAGGAAGTTGTGTCAGAAACGAGCGTACTATGCTTAAACAAAGGGGACTACAGTGGGATGAGGGCAGAGTTGGCTAAAGTAGACTGGAAACAAGGACTAAACGGTGGCACAATTGAGGAACAGTGGAGGACTTTTAAGGAGCTCTTTCAAAATGCGCAACAAAAATATATTCCAGTGAAAAATAAGGGCGGCAAGAGAAGAGATAACCAGCCGTGGATAACCAAGGAAATAAAGGAAAGTATCAAATCAAAGACCAATGCGTATAAGGTGGCCAAGGTTAGTGGGAAACTAGAGGATTGGGAAAATTTTAAGCAACAGCAAAGAATGACTAAAAAAGCAATAAAGAAAGGGAAGATAGATTACGAAGGTAAACTTGCGCAAAACATAAAAACAGATAGTAAAAGCTTTTACAGATATATAAAACGGAAAAGAGTGACTAAAATAAATGTTGATCCCTTAGAAGATGAAAAGGGGGATTTAATAATGGGAAATGTGGAAATGGCTGAGACCTTAAACAATTATTTTGCTTCCGTCTTCACAGTGGAAGACACAAAAACTATGCCAAAAATTGCTGGTCATAGGAATGTGGGAAGGGAGGTCCTTGAGATGATCACTATCACTAGGTAGGTAGTACTGGACAGTCTAATGGGATTGAAGGTAGACAAGTCCCCTGGTCCTGATGAAATGCATCCCAGGGTATTAAAAGAGATGGCGGAAGTTATAGCAGATGCATTTGTTATAATCTACCAAAATTCTCTGGACTCTGGGGAGGTACCAGCGGATTGGAGAGCAGCTAATGTAACGTCTCTGTTTAAAAAAGGAGGCAGGCAAAAGGCAGGTAACTATAGGCCGGTTAGTTTAACATCTGTAGTGGGGAAAATGCTTGAAACTATCATTAAGGAAGAAATAGCGGGACATCTAGATAGGAATAGTGCAATCAAGCAGAGGCAGCATGGATTCATGAAAGGGAAATCATGTTTAACTAACTTACTGGAATTATTTGAGGATATAACGAGCATGGTGGATAGAGGTGCACCGATGGATGTGGTGTATTTAGATTTCCAAAAGGCATTCGATAATGTGCCACACAAAAGGTTACTGCAGAAGATAAAATTACGCGGAGTCAGAGGAAATGTATTAGCATGGATAGAGAATTGGCTGGCGAACAGAAAGCAGAGAGTCGGGATAAATGGGTCCTTTTCCGGTTGGAAATCAGTGGTTAGTAGTGTGCCACAGGGATCAGTGCTGGGACCACAACTGTTTACAATATACATAGATGACCTAGAGGAGGAGACAGAGTGTAGTGCCACAAAATTTGCAGATGACACTAAGATTAGTGGGAAAGCGGGTTGTGTAGAGGACTCAGAGAGGCTACAAGGAGATTTGGATAGGTTAAGCGAATGGGCTAAGGTTTGGCAGATGGAATACAATGTCGGAAAGTGTGAGGTCATCCACCTTGGGGGGGAAAAAAAACAGTAAAAGGGAATATTATTTGAATGGGGAGAAATTACAACATGCTGTGGTGCAGAGGGACCTGGGGGTCCTTGTGCATAAAACTCTTTTAGGAGTAAACAGAAAAACATTAAACTGTGCCCCCCGATCTGGGGGAAACACCAACATATACAATGCCTTTTTTTTTTGGCACAGAATCAAATTTTTTTCCCAAGTGCCCCCTATAAAAGGGGAGGGGGACACTAAAAGCACCGGCAATTAAAACAAATTAACTTAAAAAACATAAAATCAAATTAAAATTTGGTTGCCGGGCGTGATGATGCACTCCAGTCCCTCCGGTGCCCACCTCTCGCGGAAGGCCGCGAGCGTACCGGTGGACACCGCGTGCTCCATCTCCAAGGACACCCTGGCGCGGATGTACGCGCAGAAGAGAGGCAGGCAGTCAGGTTGAACGACCCCCTCGACCGCCCGCTGCCGAGACCGGCTGATGTCACCCTTGGCCGTGCCCAGGAGCAGTCCTACGATGAAGCCCTCGGACCTACCCGCTCCCCTCCGCACAGGGTGTCCAAGGATCAGGAGTGTGGGACTGAAGTGCAGCCAGAATTTCAGGAGCAGCCCCTTTAAATAATAAAACAGGGGCTGCAACCTCGTGCATTCCATAAAAACATGGAACACGGACTCTTCCAGACCGCAGAAATTGCAGGCGGCCTGGGAGCCCGTGAACCGGCTTAAAACTTTATTGCACAAGACTACTCCGTGCACCACCCTCCAGGCCAAGTCCCCGATAAATACTGGGAGGACTCCCGCGTAGAGTGCCCTCCATCGGGGACCCTCGCCTCCTCCGGACGGCAAGATGGTACGCCATGGCGTGTCCGGACGGTAGGCGAGGATGGCAAAGTTGAGGGTGTGCAGGAGCAGCCCGTACAGGAAACCCCTCCGCGCGGAACTGAAAGGCATGGAGGGGATTTCCTCGAGGCGGCTCAAGTTGTGAGGCGCCGGCTCCCAAGGAAGGTTCCGGGGTTTGGCGCCGATGAGGAATTCCGTCCGGACGGGGGTCAGTTCGGATGGGATCTCCCCATGTGCGTGAGCCTCCTCGATGCACCGAACAGAGTCGGGGCCCAGAGCTGTTTTTAGCAACTCGATGGCATCGGCCGCACGGCGGACGTTGGCAGAATTTAGGCGCCGCGCCAGCGTGTCTGGCACCATCTAGCCCATTCCTCCGCCACCGAGCAGGTCCCTGACCCTGGTCACCTCACCAGCCACAGTCCTCTCGTCCGACCGCCACCTGAAACCTCGGTCGTGGAGGTACAGATTCCCGAGCAGCGGCTCCTGCAGGACAGCCGCCACTCCAGCCGGTGGAGAGCTGCGCTTGGTGGAGACTTTGTTCCAGACCCTGATGATTTCCTTGTAAAAGACAGGCAGCTCCCGGAGGGCGGTCCTGACGCCCCCCACACTCACAAAGAGGAGCTGCATGTCGTAGTTGAGGCCGTGCTGTTGGCGGAAGAAATACATCGGAGAGCACGCCACCTAGGAGGGGGCTCAACGTAAAGGTGTCTCTGCAGGGTCTGAAGATGGAAAGTCGCGAGCTGGGTGCTGACGCACACCAACGACTGACCGCCCTCCCCAAGCGGGAGACTCAAGACCGCCACAGAGACCCAGTGCTTCCTGTTGTTCCAGAAGAAGTCCACCAGCTTCTTCTGTATCTTGGTGACAAACGTAGGGGGAGGGGTGAAAGTGACCAGCCGGTACCACAACATGGCGGCCACCAGCTGGTTTATGACTAGCGCTCGACCCCTGTAGGACAGCACTCGGAGCAGTCCTGTCCAGCGCCCTAGGCGAGCGCTGACCTTGGCCTCCAGCTCCTGCCAGTTCGCCGGCCAGGATTCCTCGTCGGGGCTAAGGTAGACTCCCAGATAGAGGAGATGGGTCGTGCTCCAGGCAAAAGGCCTGAGCTCCTCCGGCAGGGAGTCCACCCGCCACTGACCCACCAGGAGTCCGGAACATTTTTCCCAGTTGATTCTGGCGGAGGATGCGGCCGAGTAAATCTCCTGGCACTCACGCATCCTCCGCAGGTCAGCGGGATCCTCTACCGCGAGGAGCACGTCATCGGCGTAAGCTGAGAGGACGACCTCCACGCCCGGCCCTTGCAGAGCCAGTCCCGTCAACCTCATCCGCAGGAGGCGCAGGAAAGGCTCCACGCAGACGGCGTATAACTGGCCGGACATGGGGCATCCCTGGCGCACCCCTCTCCCAAAGCGAAGGGGCGCCGTCAAGGACCCGTTAACCTTAATCAGACACTCCGCGGCGGCGTACAATAGTCGGATCCGGGCGACGAAATGCGTCCCGAACCCGAAAACGTGCAGAGTTCCGAACAGATAGTCGTGATCCACCCTGTCGAACGCCTTCTCTTGGTCGAGGGATAGGAAGGCGACCGACAGACCAGCCTCCTGGGAATAATGGATGAGGTCCCGGACCAGATGGATGTTATCGTGGATTGTCCGGCCCGGGACCATGTAGGACTGGTCGGGGTGGATCATGTGGTCCAGCATGGCGCCAAGGCGAGCAGACATCGCCCTGGCGAAGATTTTGTAGTCCGTGCTGAGGAGGGAGACCGGGCGCCAGTTCTTAAGGAGGCGGAGATCGCCCTTCTCAGGCAGCAGGACGATGACTGCCCTGCGCCACGAGAGGGGCATCTCCCCGGTCGCCAGACTTTTCCCCCAGGACCCGCGCGTAGTCGCCCCCCAGGACGTCCCAGGACGCCCTGTGGAACTCCACGGTCAGCCCGTCCAGCCCCGGGGATTTTCCTCTCGAAAGCCGGTCGAGGGCGACGGTCAGCTCCGCCAGGCTTCGAGGAGCTTCCAGATTTTCTGCGCCCTCCGGGCTGATCTTCGGCAGGTCCTCCCACAAAACTCTACGCGCTTCCTCGCTGGACGGCTCCGGAGAGAACAGGGCCCCGTAATATTCACGGGCCCTGTTGTTGACGCCCTCCGGATCCGAGACAAGAGAGCCGTCATCGGCCAGCAGCGTCAAGAGCTGCTTACAGACACCCTGTCTTTTTTTCAGCGAGGAGAAGAAGGGGGAGCCACGGTCCAGATCCCGCAGGAACCGGATCCGCGACCTCACGAACTCGCCTCGGGACCCGACAAGCTGCAGGTCCTTCAGCGCGGCCTTCTTCGCTTCGTACAGCGTCCGCAGGGCCGGGTCCCCAACGACTTGACCGAAACGAGACTCTAGGTCGAGCACCTCTTTTTCTAGGCGCCCGACCCTGGCCGCCCGCCTCTTGGTCGACCCCCTCGCGTACTCTTGACAGAAGACGCGGACGTGAGCCTTGCCCACGTCCCACCATAGCCTCAAGGAGGGGAAGCCCCCCTGCTTCCTTCTCCAGTCGGCCCAGAAACGACGGAACGAGTTCTGGAACCGCACGTCCTCCAGCAGCCGGTTGTTAAAATGCCAGTACGTGGACCCCGTCCTCGCGCGGAGCGAAGCGAGCTCCGCCCACACCAGGTGGTGGTCCGAACACGGCACCGGCCGCATGGAGGCCGCCGGGACGCAGGAAACGTACGCCCGAGACACGTAAAGGCGGTCGACTCTGGACCATCCTACTCCAGGCCTCACCCAAGTAAAGGCACTGGAGTCGGGATGGAGATTTCGCCAGACGTCCACCAAGTCGAAGGACCCGACCAGGTCCCTCAACTTCTCGATCACCGTCATGCTCTGCGGGGCACCGGAGCAGTCCCTCGCCTCGAGGGTGCAGTTGAAATCCCCTCTGAGGACAATGCAGTTGCCGACGTCGTCGGAGCCAAGAAGAGCGGACACCTCTTCGAAGAAGCGCGTTTGCTGCGGGCCGGGCTGAGGGGCGTACACGTTCACGAGATGGAGCGGCACGTCTCCCAGGCGAACCGTTACGTGCAGCAAGCGGTCTGGCACGGGCTCCTTGACCCCCAAGATCTCCGGCTGACAATGCGGGGCCAGCAAGATGGCCACCCCACTAAAAGTGGCGGTGAGTTGGCTCATGCGGACCTCTCCTTGCCATTCCAGGAGCCACGTGGCTTCGTCTCCCGGAACGGTGTGGGTTTCTTGCAGGAAGCACACCGCATATTTCCCCTCCCGCAGGAGCGAAAAATTGTTAAATCTACGGGGTGCCTCTCTGCCGCCGTTGATGTTGAGGCTGGCTATGGTTATCTTCATGACGAGAGCATAGTGCAACCTCTACCTAACCTATTGTTGGGGGGGGGGGGGGGGGGGTGGAGTCGTTTGTTGATCTCCACTTCTTCAGCAGCCCAGCGAGGAACTTTTAGAGCCGGCGCAGCTCAAGGCCTTGCGCCTTTGATAAGGGCCCGCCCGCGGCCATGGTTTTAGCGGTGGCGCGGACGGAAGCGATGAGCAACACCGGCTCAGACCATCTTTCCAGGGCCAGACGGGCTTGGTCGCGGCGACCCCGGCACTGGACCAAAAAGTCCCGGAGTTATTTTGCAGGAATGAGGAGGGTCTCAGCGGCGGTCGCGAGCAGATCCACCGACTCACTGGCAATGGACTCGAGATCTTCACCCGCGTCCTCCACCGAGTCCCCGTCCCCCTCCGGGAGGTCGCCGCTAGCAGCCGGCCCGTCGACCGCACGAGGTACGGCAAACGGCCCGGCCGCTCCATCTGGCCCTGGCTCTGCCCCGATCCCACCCCCAGGATCGTCGGCAGAGGAGTCCCCACTGGGCTCTTTTAAAATTGGTGCTGGGTCGGGAAGCGACAGTGGAAGGGGTTCCTCCTCCGCCCCAGGAACTGGGGAACATGGAGAGACCTGGTCAAAGTAATGTTCCAGGTCCACCAAGCACCCCAGCTCCAAAGTAGAGGGCGAGGGTTGTTGTTCTTCCCCCTCCCCGCCGCCACCCCCCGGCCCAGCGTGTACAGAATCATTAAAATTCAAAATTTCCGTTTCTTCCGGGCCAAGCTACACCCGGGGGAAGTTGGTTAATAGCTGGGCGGGCTCGGGTTCAGCCTTTTCGGCCCCGCCCGCCTCAGTCCCCGGGACGCTCGGCCTGGCGGCAATGCATTCCTCCGCTGGCCGCACGCCCCCCACGACAGGCAGATCTTCCACGCCATCCCCGGGAGGCAGCGGCTGGGCAGCCTCGACTGTCTCAACCTCCCCGTGGACAGACTCCTCTCGCCGACAGCGCAGCTTGGGGCCGCTGGTAGGGGACGCGGGACACGCGGTGGGCACCGACTCCTCCATGGAGGGATGTTGTTCCCCCTCCGCCTCCTTTTGTTCCTGGGGGGAGCCGAGGCAGGGAGACCCCCATGTCTGCCGAGGCCTCCTGCTCCACTCCCTCCTTTTCCTTATCATGCCCGTGCCCGAACCCCTCTGCGGTATTGATCGAGAGCTCGGGCACGGGCTCAGGGCACCCCATGCTCGCCGGTGACGGGGTTGGGCTGAGCGCGTTAAACAGATTGTCTGGCGCACTGAGGGGACCCGCCTCCAGATGTTTCGCCTTGTTCTGTGCCTTCCTTCCGATCGGACGCTCTCCCTACCCCCCACCAGAGGCCGTGAAAACAAAGGCCCCCAACGATGCCCGCGCACCCACAGCTCCCGGCACATGGACGCTACTAGGGGGAGGGGTGGCGGCGGCGCCAGCCTTCGCCGCCTTCGGTGGTTTGGCGGCTTTGGAGGCGGGGCAGTTCTTGCGAACGAGCCCCACCTCCCTGCAGGCATGGCACCGCACGCCGTCCGACATCCAGAAGACGCGGTAGGCAGTCCCCTCGTGCACCACATTAAAATAGCCCTCCGTTGTCTCCTCCCGCGCCAGCCGGACAAAGAGCTGGCGGCGGAAGGAGAACACATGGCGCAGGCTGTTCTCCCTGAGGCCAAGTGGTATGGGGTTGATCCCCGACCTTACCTCCCCCAGTTGGTGTAGGTGAGGGAGGAGGAGCTCAGCGGGAACAAAGGGCGGGACGTTTGAAATGATGACCCTCTGCGCGGTGGCCTCGAGAGGGTCCACCGGCAGGAACGTCCCGCCCACCTTGAGCCCCTTTTCGAGGGCCAGGGACACCGCCCGCTCCGACCCCAGGAAGAACACGGCCTTCCCAGACATCTTGGAGGCTGTGACAATGGCCGAGGGGCCGACTACCCCAGCCATCACCCGCACGTACTCAATGTTCATTGTGGGGTGAGTGTCGCTCTTGACCCCGTGTTTTTTAGTTATCAGTCTGAATGGTGGCAGGGCAGCAGGAGGCGCCGTGGATGTGGACACCGCCTGCGCATATGTCCTAGCTGGCCCTGCCACCGGCGTAGATGGGGTCGCCATCACGGGGTCCCTTTAAGGGCTACACCCACCTCAAAGTCACAGGTCTTAATGGTCTTAAGTGGCCTCGTTTAAGTATTTGAACAGAGGGAGCTCTGAAAGAGGCACTCCTCTCCCCTAGTTGGCAATTGGGGAGGGGCCTTGCTCCCTCTGCTCAGTTGTCTTAATTGTTTTGTTTTTTTGTTTCTTTTTTCAATTGGGAGGAAGGGCTCTCAGAGAGAGAGGGGAGAGACAGAGAGAGAGAGAGAGATAGAGTTGGGGGTGTGGGAAAGAGGGAAGCTGCGAGGGCAGGTCTCCCCTCACAGTGGTGGGTGGGTGCACTCCCCAGATGGCAAACAAAACAGTCTTTGGGGTGGTCTTCGGGTGGGGGGAGAAGATGTCTTCACCTGGGGCAGCTGGAGCCACACAGGGACACACTCCCAATGATGTTAATTAGGGTGATTGAGTTTCTTCAGCCTGGTAGCTCCAGCTATCCCAGGCCCGGCAATGGGGGAGGGGTGCTTCAGTGGTGGTGTGGGCCTAGCTGTAGGCTAGACCCCCACATACACTTCCACACACACACACACCCCCCGCGATGTTCCGGCCCTCGATTGGTCTTCTTTCCTCCCCCCACCGATACAACAAAGTATTTTTGAGGAATGCACCAAAACACACCCACCTTTGGCTGAAGAAGTCTTTCCCTCCTTCCACACTGGTAAGTAGTTCTTTTTTTCCCCCTCTCTCCAACTCTTTGTAGAATTAATCAAGTTGTTGCAGTCTTCTGCTCTCCTCCTCTCACTCCGGATGAATGGTAATGAAGCCCCTTCCTTCCTCCTCTTCCTGGGCTGTTCTCAGGGCTCACTCCAGGCCTTCCAGACAGGAGCAAAGCAGGTAGCTCCTTCTCTCTCTGCAGCTCAGCTCCAACTGAATAGGCCAGGCCTCCAAAGCTCTACCATTGGCCCTTGTGCATGAAACTCTTTTCGAGTCTACCTGCAAAAACATAAAACATTAAACCGTGCCACCCGACCTGGGTGACACACGAGACATTTACAAGGCCCTTTTTCCCTTTTTTTTTTTGTGTTTTTCATTTTTTTGGGGGTTTTTTTGGGCGCTGAAATCACATTTTTCCAGTGCCCCCTATAAAAGGGAAGGGGACACTAAAAGCACCGGCAATTAAAACAAATGAAACTTTAAAACGTAAAATCAAATTAAAATTTGGTTGCCGGGCGTGATGATGCACTCCAGTCCCTCCGGTGCACACCACTCGCGGAAGGCCGCGAGCGTATCGGTGGACACCGCGTGCTCCATCTCCAAGGAGACCCTGGACCGGATGTAAGAGCGGAAGAGAGGCAGGCAGTCAGGTTGAACGACCCCCTCGACCGCCCGCTGCCTGGACCGGCTAATGGCACCCTTGGCCGTGCCCAGGAGCAGTCCTACGAGGAGGCCCTCGGACCTACCCGCTCCCCTCCGCACAGCGTGCCCAAAGATCAGGAGAGTGGGACTGAAGTGCAGCCAGAATTTCAGGAGCAGCCCCTTCAAAGAATGGAACAGGGGCTGCAACCTTGTGCACTCAATAAAAACATGGAACACGGACTCCTCCAGACTGCAGAAATTGCAGGCGGCCTGGGAGTCCGTGAACCGGCTTAAAAATTTGTTGCACGGCACTGCTCCGTGCACCACCCTCCAGGCCAAGTCCCCGATGAATAGTGGGAGGATCCCTGCGTAGAGTGCCCTCCATCGGGGACCCCCGCCTCCTCCGGACGGCAAGATGGTACGCCATGGTGTGTCCGGACGGCAGGCGAGGATGGCAAAGTTGAGAGTGTGCAGGAGCAGCCCGTACAAGAAACCCCTCCGCGCGGAACTGAAAGGCACGGAGGGGATTTCCCCGAGGCGGCTCAAGTTGTGAGGTGCCGGCCCCCGACGGAGGTTCCGGGGTTTGGCGCCGATGAGGAATTCCATCCGGACGGGGGTCAGTTCGGACGGGATCTCCCCACGTGCTTGAGCCTCCTCGATGCACCTAACGGAGTCAGGGCCCAGAGCTGTTTTTAGCGACTCGATGGCATCGGCCGCGTGGCGGACATTGGCAGAATTTAGGCGCCGCGCCAGCGTGTTTGGCGCCATCCAGCCCGCTCCTCCGCCATCGAGCAGGTCCCTGACCCTGGTCACCTCACCAGCCACAGCCCTCTCTTCCGACCGCCACATAAAACCTCGGTCGTGGAGGTACGGATTCCCGAGCAGCGGCTCCTGCAGGACAGCCGCCACTCCAGCCGGCGGAGAGCTGCGCTTGGTGGAGACTTTGTTCCAGACCCTGATGAGGTCCCTGTAAAAGACAGGCAGCTCCCGGAGGGCGGTCCTGACACCCCCCAAGTTCACAAACAGGAGCTGCGTGTCGTAGTTGAGGTCGCGCTGCTGGCGGAAGAAATACGTAGCCAGAGCGCACCACCTAGGAGGGGGCTCGACGTAAAGGTATCTCTGCAGGGTCTGAAGACGGAAAGTCGCGAGCTGGGCGCTGACGCACACCAACGACTGACCGCCCTCCTCAAGCGGGAGACTCAAGACCGCGGCAGAGACCCAGTGCTTCCTGTTGTTCCAGAAGAAGTCCACCAGCTTCTTCTGTATCTTGCGACAAACGCAGGGGGAGGTGTCAAAGTGACCAGCCGGTACCACAACATTGCGGCCACCAGCTGGTTTATGACTAGCGCTCGACCCCTGTCGGACAGCACTCGGAGCAGTCCTGTCCAGCGCCCTAGGCGAGCGGCGACCATGGCCTCCAGCTCCTGCCAGTTCGCCGGCCAGGCTCCCTCGTTGGGGCTAAGGTAGACTCCCAGATAGAGGAGATGGGTCGTGCTCCAGGCAAAAGGCCTGAGCTCCTCCGGCAGGGAGTCCACCCGCCACTGACCCACCAGGAGTCTGGAACATTTCTCCCAGTTGATCCTGGCGGAGGACGCGGCCGAGTAAATCTCCTGGCACTCTCGCATCCTCCGCAGGTCAGCGGGATCCTCTACCGCGAGGAGCAAGTCATCGGCGTAAGCCGAGAGGACGACCTCCACGCCCGGCCCTTGCAGAGCCAGTCCCGTCAACCTCGTCCGCAAGACGCGCAGGAAAGGCTCCACGCAAACGGCGTATAACTGGCCGGACATGGGGAATCCCTGGCGCACCCCTCTCCTAAAGCGAAGGGGCGCCGTCAAGGACCCGTTAACCTTAATCAGACACTCCGCGGCGGCGTACAAAAGTCGGATCCGGGCGACGAAATGCGTCCCGAACCCGAAAGCGCACAGAGTTCCGAGCAGATAGTCGTGATCCACCCTGTCGAACGCCTTCTCTTGGTCGAGGGATAGGAAGGCGACCGACAGACCAGCCTCCTGGGAACAATGGATGAGGTCCCGGACCAGATGGATGTTATCGTGGATTGTCCGGCCCGGGACCGTGTAGGACTGGTCGGGGTGGATTATGTGGTCCAGCACGGCACCAAGGCGAGCAGACATCGCCCTGGCGAAGATTTTGTAGTCCGTGCTGAGGAGGGAGACCGGGCGCCAGTTCTTAAGGAGGCGGAGATCGCCCTTCTTAGGCAGCAGGACGATGACTGCCCTGCGCCAAGAGAGGGGCATCTCCCCGGTCGGCAGACTTTCCCCCAGGACCCGCGCGTAGTCGCTCCCCAGGACGTCCCAGAACGCCCTGTGGAACTCCACGGTCAGCCCGTCCAGCCCCGGGGATTTTCCCCTCGAGAGCCGGTCGAGGGCACCGGTCAGCTCCGCCAGGCTTAGCGGAGCTTCCAGATTTTCGGCGCCCTCCGGGCTGACCTTCGGCAAGTCCTCCCACAAAACTCTACGCGCTTCCTCGCTGGACGGATCTGGAGAGAACAGAGCCCCGTAATATTCACGGGCCCTGTTGTTGACGCCCTCCGGATCCGAGATGAGAGAGCTGTCGTCGGCCAGCAGCGTCAAGAGCTGCTTACGGACACTCTGCCTTTTTTCCAGCGAGTAGAAGAAGGGGGAACCGCGGTCCAGATCTGCAGGTCCTTCAGCGCGGCCTTCTTCGCTTCGTACACCGTCCGCAGGGCCGGGTCCTGGACGACTTGACCGAGACGGGATTCCAGGTCGAGCGCCTCCTTTTCCAGGCGCCCGACCCTGGCCGCCCGCCTCTTGGTCGACCCCCTCGCGTACTCTTGACAGAAGACGCGGACGTGAGCCTTGCCCACGTCCCACCATAGCCTCAAGGAGGGAAAGCCCCCCTGCTTCCTTCTCCAGTCGGACCAGAATCGACGGAACGAGTCCTGGAACCGCTCGTCCTCCAGCAGCCGGTTGTTAAAGTGCCAGTACGCGGACCCCGTCCTCGCGCGGAGCGAAACGAGCTCCGCCCACACCAGGTGGTGGTCCGAACACGGCACCGGCCGCATGGAGGCCGCCGGGATGCAGGAAACGTACGCCCGAGACACGTAAAGGCGGTCGACTCTAGACCATCCTACTCCAGGCCTCACCCAAGTAAAGGCGCTGGAGTCGGGGTGGAGATTTCGCCAGACGTCCACCAAGTCGAAGGACCCGATCAGGTCCCTCAACTTCTCCATCGCCGTAATGCACTGCGGGGCAGCGGAGCGGTCCCTCGCCTCGAGGGTGCAGTTAAAATCCCCCCCGAGGACAATGCAGACGTCGACGGAGCCAAGAAGAGCGGACACCTCTTCAAAGAAGCGCGTCAGCTGCGGGCCGGGCTGAGAGGCGTACACGTTCACGAGATGGAGCGGCACGTCCCCCAGGCGAACCGTTACGTGCAGCAAACGGCCTGGCACGGGCTCCTCGACCCCCAAGATCTCCGGCTGAAAATGCGGGCCTTGCAAGATGGCCACCCCACTAGAAATGGCGGTGAGGTGGCTCATGCGGACCTCTCCTTGCCATTCCTGGAGCCACGTGGCTTCGTCTCCCGGAACGGTGTGGGTTTCTTGCAGGAAGCACACCGCATATTTCCCCTCCCGCAGGAGCGAAAAATTGTCAAATCTACGGCGTGCCCCTCTGCCGCCGTTGATGTTGAGGCTGGCTATGGTTATCTTCTTGGCAAAAGCATAGTGCAACCTCTACCTTAACCTATTGTGGGGAGGGAGTGGAGTCGTTTGTTGACCTCCACTCCTTCAGCAGCCCAGCGAGGAACTTTTTGAGCCGGCGCAGCTCAAGGCCCTGAACCTTTGCTAAGGGCCCGCCCGCGGCCATGGTTTTAGCGGCGGCGCGGACTGACGCAACGAGCAGCCCCGGCTCGGACCATCTTTCCAGGGCCAGACGGGCTTGGTCGCGGCGACCCCGGCACTGGACCAAAAAGTCCCGGAGTTCCTCTGCGGGAATGAGGAGGGTCTCAGTGGTGGCCGCGAGCAGATCCACCGCCTCACTGGCGATGGACTCGAGATCTTTACCCGCGTCCTCCACCGAGTCCCCGTCCCCCTCCGGGAGGTCGCCGCTAGCAGCCGGCCCGTCGACCGCACGAGGTACGGCAAACGGCCCGGCCGCTCCATTTGGCCCTGGCTCTGCCCCGATCCCACCCCCAGGATCGTCGGCAGAGGAGTCCCCACTGGGCTCTTTTAAAATTGGTGCTGGGTCGGGAAGCGACAGCGGAAGGGGTTCCCCCTCAACCCCAGGAACCGGGGAACAGGGAGAAACCTGGTCAAAGTAATGTTCCAGGTCCTCCAATTCCCCCAGCTCCACAGTAGGGGGCGAGGGTTGTTGTTCTTCTCCCTCCCCGCCGCCACCCCCCAGCCCAGCGAGTACAGATTCAGTAAAACTTTTCATATTTCCAGTTTCTGCCGAGTCGAGCAAATCCCGGGGGAAGTTGGGTATTGGCTGGGCGGGCTCAGGTCCTGCCTTTTCGGCCCCGCCCGCCTCAATCCCCGGGATGCTCGACCCGGCGGCTACGCATTCTTCCGCTGGCCCCACGCCCCCCACGACAGGCAGATCTTCCACTCCATCCCCAGGAGGCAGCGGCTGGGCAGCCTCGACTGCCTCACCCTCCCCGGGGACAGACTCCTCGCGCCTACAGCGCAATTTGGGGGCGCTGGTGGGGGATGCGGGACACGCGGTGGGCACCGCCTCCTCCTCGGAGGGATGTTGTTCCCCCTCCACCTCATTGGGGCGGTGCCTCCTTTTGTTCCTGGGGGTGCGCGGAGGCAGGGAGACCTCCATGTCTGCCTAGGCCTCCCGCTCCGCCCCCCCCTTTTCCTTATCTTGCCCTCGCCCGAGTCCCTCTGCGATATTGGTCAAGGGCTCGGGCACGGGCGCAGGGCACCCCGCGCTCGCCGGTGATGGGGTTGGGCTGAGCGCGGTGGTCAAACTTTCTGGCGCACTGAGGGGACCCGCCTCTAGTTGTCTCGTCTTCTTCCGCGCCCTCTTTTCGATCGGACGCTCTCCCTCCCCCCCGCCGGCGGCCGTGAAAACAAAGGCCCGCGCACCTATGGCTCCCGGCACGCGGACGCAACTAGGGGGAGGGGTGGCGGCGGCGCCAGCCTTGGCCGCCTTCGGTGGTTTGGCGGCCTTGGAGGCGGGGCAGTTCTTGCGAACGTGCCCCACCTCCCTGCAGGCATGGCACCGCACGCCGTTCGACGTCCAAAAGACGCGGTAGGCAGTCCCCTCATGCACCAGATTAAAATAACCCTCCGTCGTCTCCTCCCGCGCCAGCCGGACAAAGAGCTGGCGGCGGAAGGAGAACACGTGGCGCAGGCTGTTCTCCCGGAGGCCAAGCGGTATGGGGTTGATCCCCGACCTTACCTCCCCCAGTTGGTGTAGGTGAGGGAGGAGGAGCTCAGCGGGAACAAAGGGCGGGACGTTCGATATGATGACCCTCTGCGCGGTGGCCTCAAGAGGATCCACCGGCAGGAACGTCCCGCCCACCGTGAGCCCCTTTTCGAGGGCCAGGGACACCGCCTGCTCCGACCCCAGGAAGAACACGGCCTTCCCAGACATCTTGGAGGCTGCGACAATGGCCGAGGGGCCGACTACCCCAGCCATCGCCCGCACGCACTCCTCGATGCTCATTGTGGGGTGAGTGTAGCTCTTGACCCCGTGTTTCTTAGTTATTAGTTTGAATGGTGGCAGGGCAGCAGGTGGCGCAGGAGGCACCGTGGATGTGGATGCCGCCTGCGCATAAGTCCTAGCTGGCCCTGCCACCGGCGTGGATGGGGTCGCCATCACGGGGTCCCTTTAAGGGCTACACCCACCCCAAAGTCACAGGCCTTAATGGTCTTAATTGGCCTCGTATCGAAAGACTGAGCAGAGGATCTCTTAACGAGGCACACCTCTCCCCTAGTTGGCAATTGGGGAGGGGCCTTGCTCCCTCTGCTCAGTTGTTTTTTTTTTGTTTTTTTTTAAATTAGGTGGAAGGGCTCTCAGAGAGAGAGAGAGGGGAGAGACAGAGAGAGAGAGAGATAGAGAAAAGGGGGTGGGAAGGGGGGGAACTGCGAGGGCAGGTCTCCCCTCGCAGCTGTGGGTGGGTGCAATCCCCAGATGGCAAAACACAAATAGTCTTTGGGGTGGTCTTCAGGTGAGGGGAGAAGATGTCTTCACCTGGGGCAGCTAGAGCCAACCAGGCACACACTCCCAACGATGTTTAATTAGGTGTTTAAAGAATCTTCAGCCTGGTAGCTCCAGCTATCCCAGGCTAGGCAATTGGGGGGGGGGTTCAATTGTGGGGGGGTGCCTAGTTGTAAGCAAGGCCCCCACACACACTTCCACACACACACACCCCCCGCGATGTTCTGGCCCTCAGTGGTCTTCTTTCCTCCCCCCACCGATACAACAAAGTCTTTTTGGGAAATGTACCCACACCCACCTGTCGAAATGGTAGTCACCCTCCTTCCACACTGGATGTTGTTTTGGTCTTTCCCCCTCTTCCAACTCTTTGCAGAAATGATAAAAGTTGTAAAAGTTTTCTGCCTTTTCCTCCTCTCCCTCTGGGTGAAAGTTGGTGGTGAAGCCGCTTCCTTCCTTCTCTTCCTGGGCTGTTCTCAGGGCTCTCCAGGCAGGAGCAAAAGTTGATAGCTCCTCTCCTCTCTGCAGCTCAGCTCCTACTGTGCAGGACACGCCTCCACTGCTCGACAATTGGTCCTTGTGCATGAAACTCTTTTGAGTTTACCTGTGAAAACATAAAACATGTATCCGTGCCACCCGACCTGGATGACACACACAAGACATTTACAAGGCCCTTTTTTTTTTTTTGGTTTTTTTTTTGTTGTTTTTTTTTTGGGGCACTAAAATCAAATTTTTCCTTTTTTCCAGTGCCCCCTATAAAAGGAGAGGGGGACACTAAAAGCACCGGCAATTAAAACAAATTAAACTTAAAAACGTAAAATCAAATTAAAATTTGGTTGCCGGGCGTGATGATGCACTCCAGTCCCTCCGGTGCCCACCTCTCGCGGAAGGCCGCGAGCGTACCGGTGGACACCGCGTGCTCCATCTCCAAGGACACCCTGGACCGGATGTAAGAGCGGAAGAGAGGCAGGCAGTCAGGTTGAACGACCCCCTCGACCGCCCGCTGCCTGGACCGGCTGATGGCGCCCTTGGCCGTGCCCAGGAGCAGTCCTACGAGGAGGCCTTCGGACCTACCCGCTCCCCTCCGCACAGGGTGCCCAAAGATCAGGAGAGTGGGACTGAAGTGCAGCCAGAATTTCAGGAGCAGCCCCTTCAAATAATGGAACAGGGGCTGCAACCTCGTGCATTCAATAAAAACATGGAACACGGACTCCTCCAGACCGCAGAAATTGCAGGCGGCCTGGGAGTCCGTGAACCGGCTTAAAAATTTGTTGCACGGCACTGCTCCGTGCACCACCCTCCAGGCCAAGTCCCCGATGAATAGTGGGAGGACCCCTGCGTAGAGTGCCCTCCATCGGGGACCCCCGCCTCCTCCGGACGGCAAGATGGTACGCCATGGCGTGTCCGGACGGCCGGCGAGGATGGCAAAGTTGAGGGTGTGCAGGAGCAGCCCGTACAGGAAACCCCTCCGCGCGGAACTGAAAGGCACGGAGGGGATTTCCCGGAGGCGGCTCAAGTTGTGAGGCGCCGGCCCCCGAGGGAGGTTCCGGGGTTTGGCGCCGATGAGGAATTCCGTCCGGACGGGGGTCAGTTCGGACGGGATCTCCCCACGTGCTTGAGCCTCCTCGATGCACCTAACGGAGTCAGGGCCCAGAGCTGTTTTTAGCGACTCGATGGCATCGGCCGCGTGGCGGACGTTGGCAGAATTTAGGCGCCGCGCCAGCGTGTTAGGCGCCGCGCCAGCGTGTCTGGCGCCATCCAGCCCGCTCCTCCGCCATCGAGCAGGTCCCTGACCCTGGTCACCTCACCAGCCACAGCCCTCTCTTCCGACCGCCACATAAAGCCTCGGCCGTGGAGGTACGGATTCCCGAGCAGCGGTTCCTGCAGGACGGCCGCCACTCCAGCCGGCGGAGAGCTGCGCTTGGTGGAGACTTTGTTCCAGACCCTGATGAGTTCCCTGTAAAAGACAGGCAGCTCCCGGAGGGCGGTCCTGGCACCCCCCAAGTTCACAAACAGGAGCTGCGTGTCATAATTGAGGTCGAGCTGCTGGCGGAAGAAATACCTCGCCAGAGCACACCACCTAGGAGGGGGCTCGACGTAAAGGTATCTCTGCAGGGTCTGAAGACGGAAAGTCGCGAGCTGGGCGCTGATGCACACCAACGACTGACCGCCCTCCTCAAGCGGGAGACTCAAGACCGCGGCAGAGACCCAGTGCTTCCTGTTGTTCCAGAAGAAGTCCACCAGCTTCTTCTGTATCTTGGCGACAAACGCAGGGGGAGGGGTCAAAGTGACCAGCCGGTACCACAGCATTGCGGCCACCAGCTGGTTTATGACTAGCGCTCGACCCCTGTAGGACAGCACTCGGAGCAGTCCTGTCCAGCGCCCTAGGCGAGCGGCGACCTTGGCCTCCAGCTCCTGCCAGTTCGCCGGCCAGGCTCCCTCGTCGGGGCTAAGGTAGACTCCCAGATAGAGGAGATGGGTCGTGCTCCAGGCAAAAGGCCTGAGCTCCTCCGGCAGGGAGTCCACCCGCCACTGACCCACCAGGAGTCCGGAACATTTCTCCCAGTTGATCCTGGCGGAGGACGCGGCCGAGTAAATCTCCTGGCACTCACGCATCCTCCGCAGGTCAGCGGGATCCTCTACCGCGAGGAGCACGTCATCGGCGTAAGCCGAGAGGACGACCTCCACGCCCGGCCCTTGCAGAGCCAGTCCCGTCAACCTCGTCCGCAAGAGGCGCAGGAAAGGCTCCACGCAAACAGCATATAACTGGCCGGACATGGGGCATCCCTGGCGCACCCCTCTCCTAAAGCGAAGGGGCGCCGTCAAGGACCCGTTAACCTTAATCAGACACTCCGCGGCGGCGTACAAAAGTCGGATCCGGGCGACGAAATGCGTCCCGAACCCGAAAGCGCGCAGAGTTCCGAGCAGATAGTCGTGATCCACCCTGTCGAACGCCTTCTCTTGGTCGAGGGATAGGAAGGCGACCGACAGACCAGCCTCCTGGGAACAATGGATGAGGTCCCGGACCAGATGGATGTTGTCGTGGATTGTCCGGCCCGGGACCGTGTATGACTGGTCGGGGTGGATCATGTGGTCCAGCACGGCACCAAGGCGAGCAGACATCGCCCTGGCGAAAATTTTTTAGTCCGTGCTGAGGAGGGAGACCGGGCGCCAGTTCTTAAGGAGGCGGAGATCGCCCTTCTTAGGCAGCAGGACGATGACTGCCCTGCGCCAAGAGAGGGGCATCTCCCCGGTCGCCAGACTTTCCCCCAGGACCCGCGCGTAGTCGCTCCCCAGGACGTCCCAGAACGCCCTGTGGAACTCCACGGTCAGCCCGTCCAGCCCCGGGGATTTTCCCCTCGAGAGCCGGTCGAGGGCACCGGTCAGCTCCGCCAGGCTTAGCGGAGCTTCCAGATTTTCGGCGCCCTCCGGGCCGACCTTCGGCAGGTCCTCCCACAAAACTCTACGCGCTTCCTCGCTGGACGGATCCGGAGAGAACAGAGCCCCGTAATATTCACGGGCCCTGTTGTTGAAGCCCTCCGGATCCGAGACGAGAGAGCCGTCGTCGGCCAGCAGCGTCAAGAGCTGCTTACGGACACTCTGCCTTTTTTCCAGCGAGTAGAAGAAGGGGGAGCCGCGGTCCAGATCCCGCAGGAACCGGATCCGCGACCTCACGAACGCGCCTCGGGACCCGACGAGCTGCAGGTCCTTCAGCGCGGCCTTCTTCGCTTCGTACACCGTCCGCAGGGCCGGGTCCTGGACGACTTGACCGAGACGGGCTTCCAGGTCGAGCACCTCTTTTTCTAGGCGCCCGACTCTGGCCGCCCGCCTCTTGGTCGACCCCCTCGCGTACTCTTGACAGAAGACGCGGACGTGAGCCTTGCCCACGTCCCACCATAGCCTCAAGGAGGGGAAGCCCCCCTGCTTCCTTCTCCAGTCGGACCAGAATCGACGGAACGAGTCCTGGAACCGCACGTCCTCCAGCAGCCGGTTGTTAAAGTGCCAGTACGCGGACCCCGTCCTCGCGCGGAGCGAAGCGAGCTCCGCCCACACCAGGTGGTGGTCCGAACACGGCACCGGCCGCATGGAGGCCGCCGGGACGCAGGAAACGTACGCCCGAGACACGTAAAGGCGGTCGACTCTAGACCATCCAACTCCAGGCCTCACCCAAGTAAAGGCGCTGGAGTCGGGGTGGAGATTTCGCCAGACGTCCACCAAGTCGAAGGACCCGACCAGGTCCCTCAACTTCTCCATCGCCGTCATGCACTGCGGGGCACCGGAGCGGTCCCTCGCCTCGAGGGTGCAGTTAAAATCCCCCCCGAGGACAATGCAGTCGCCGACGTCGACGGAGCCAAGAAGAGCGGACACCTCCTCAAAGAAGCGCGTTTGCTGCGGGCCGGGATGAGGGGCGTACACGTTCACGAGATGGAGCGGCACGTCCCCCAGGCGAACCGTTACGTGCAGCAAGCGGCCTGGCACGGGCTCCTCGACCCCCAAGATCTCCGGCTGAAAATGCGGGCCCAGCAAGATGGCCACCCCACTAGAAATGGCGGTGAGGTGGCTCATGCGGACCTCTCCTTGCCATTCCAGGAGCCACGTGGCTTCGTCTCCCGGAACGGTGTGGGTTTCTTGCAGGAAGCACACCGCATATTTCCCCTCCCGCAGGAGCGAAAAATTGTCAAATCTACGGCGTGCCCCTCTGCCGCCGTTGATGTTGAGGCTGGCTATGGTTATCTTCATGGCAAAAGCATAGTGCAACCTCTACCTTAACCTATTGTGGGGGAGGGAGCGGAGTCTTTTGTTGAACTCCGCTCCCTCCGCAGCCCAGCGAGGAGTCCCTCGAGCTCGCGCAGCTCAAGGTGCTGCTCCTTTGTCAAGGGCCCGCCCGCGGCCAAGGTTTTAACGGCGGCGCGGACAGACCCCTTGATCAGCTCTGGCTCGGACCATTTTTCCAGGGCCAGTCGGGCTTGGTCGCGGCGACCCCGGCTCTGGGCCAAAAAGTCCCGGAGTTCCTTTGCAGGAATGAGGAGGGCCTCAGCGGCGGCCGCGAGCAGATCCACCGCCTCACTGGCGGTGGTCTCTAGGTCTTCACCCGCGTCCCCCACCGAGTCCCCGTCCTCCTCCGGGAGGTGGCCGCCAGCAGCCAGCCCATCGACCGCACAAGGTACGGCAAATGAACCGGCCGCTCCAACCGGCCCTGGCACTGCCCCGATCCCACCCCCAGGATCGTCGGCAGAGGAGTCCCCACTGGGCTCTTTTAAAAATGGTGCTGGGTCGGGAAATGACAGCGGAAGGGGTTCCCCCTCCGCCCCAGGAACCGGAGAACAAGGAGAGACCCGGCCATAGGAGATCCCCAGGCTCCCCAAGTGCTCCAGCTCCAAAGTAAGAGGCGAGGGTGGGTGTTCCTCCCCCTCCCCGCTGCCACCCCCCGGCCCAGCATTTACAGTTTCATTAAAATCAGTTTGTGTTTCTGCCGGGTCGAGCGACTCCCGGGGGAAGTTGGGTATTGGCTGGGCGGGCTCAGGTTCGGCCTTTTCGGCCTCGCCCGCCTCAGTCCCCGGGACGCCCGGCCCGGCGGCTACGCATTCCTCCGCGGTCCCCACGCCCCCCACGACAGGCAGATCTTCCATGCCATCCCCAGGAGGCAGCGGCTGGGCAGCCTCAACTGCCTCACCCTCCCCGGGGACAGACTCTTCGCGCCTGCAGCGCAATTTGGGAGCGCTGGTGGGGGACGCGGGACACGCGGCGGGCACCGACTCCTCCGCGGAGGGATGTTGTTCCCCCTCCGCCTCATCGGAGCCGCGCCTCCTTTTGTTCCTGGGGGCGCGCGGAGGCAGGGAGACCCCCATGTCTGCCGAGGCCTCCCGCTCCGCCCCCCCCTTTTCCTTTCCTTTCCCGCGCCCGGGCCCCTCTGTGGTGTTATTCAAGGGCTCGGGCACGGGCTCGGGGCACCACGCGCTCGCCGGTGACGGGGTTGGGCTGAGCGCGGTGGTCAAATTATTTGGCGCACCGAGGGGACCCGCCTCTAGATGTTTTGCCTTTTTCCGCGCCTTCTTTCCGGTCGGACGCTCTCCCTCCCCCCCGCCGGAGGCCCTGAAAACAAAGGCCTCCGACGATGCCCGCGCACCCATGGCTCCCGGCACGCGGACGCAACTAGGGGGAGGGGTGGCGGCGGCGCCAGCCTTGGCCGCCTTCGGTGGTTTGGCGGCCTTGGAGGCGGGGCAGTTCTTACGAACATGCCCCACCTCCCTGCAGGCATGGCACCGCACGCCGTCCGACGTCCAGAAGACGCGGTAGGCAGTCCCCTCGTGCACCACATTAAAATTCCCCTCCGTCGTGTCCTCCCGCGCCAGCCGGACAAAGAGCTGGCGGCGGAAGGAGAACACGTGGCGCAGGCTGTTCTCCCTGAGGCCGAGCGGTATGGGGTTGATCCCTGACCTTACCTCCCCCAGTTGGTGTAGGTGAGGGAGGAGGAGCTCAGCGGGAACAAAGGGCGGGACGTTTGAAATGATGACCCTCTGCGCGGTGGCCTCGAGAGGGTCCACCGGCAGGAATGTCCCGCCCACCGTGAGCCCCTTTTCAAGGGCCAGGGACACCGCCCGCTCCGACCCCAGGAAGAACACGGCCTTCCCAGACATCTTGGAGGCTGCGACAATGGCCGAGGGGCCGACTACCCCAGCCATCGCCCGCACGCACTCCTCGATGGTCATTGTGGGGTGAGTGTAGCTCTTGACCCCGTGTTTTTTAGTAATGAGTCTGAAAGGTGGCAGGGCAGCGGGTGGCGCAGGAGGGGCCGTGGATGTGGACACCGCCTGCGCATACGTCCTTGCTGGCCCTGCCACCGGCGTGGATGGGGTCGCCATCACGGGGTCCCTTTAAGGGCTACACCCACCCCAAAGTCACAGGCCTTAATGGTCTTTAATGGCCTCGTATATTAATTGAGCAGAGGAGCCCTTAACGAGGCACCTCTCCCCTCGTTGACAATTGGGGAGAGGCCTTGCTCCCTCTGCTCAGTTGTCTTTATTGGGTTTTTTTTTAAATTAGGAAGAAAAGGGGCCTCAGAGAGAGAGGGGAGAAACAGAGGGTAACGGAGAAAGAGAGAGGGGGGTGGGAAGGGGGGGGGGGCTGCGAGGGCAGGTCTCCCCTCGCAGCTGTGGGTGGGTGCACTCCCCAGATGGCAAAACACACAAGCACAGTCTTTGGGTTGGTCTTCAGCTGGGGGGAGAAGACGTCTTCACCTGGGGTAGCTGGAGCCACCAGGCACACAATCCTAAACGATCTTTAATAGGATGATTAATGACAATCTTCAGCCTGGTAGCTCCAGCTATCCCAGGCTAGGCAAATGTGGGGGGTGGGGGGGGTTCCAATTGTGGGGGGGGCCTAGTTGTAAGCACGGCCCCCACGCACACTACCACACACACACACACACCCCCCGCGATGTTCCGGCCCTCAGTGGTCTTCTTTCCTCCCCCCACCGATACAACAAAGTCTGTTTGGGGAAATGCACCCACACCCACCTGTAGAAATGTTGGGTCTCCCTCCTTCCACACTGGATGTTGTTGGTCTTTTCCCCCTCTCTCCAACTCCTTGCAGAATGGTAATAAAGATGTTTAAAGTTTTCTGTTCTCCTCCTCTCCCTCTGGGTAAAAGTTGGTGTTGAAACCCCTTCCTTCCTTCTCCTCCTGGGCTGGTCTCAGGGCTCTCCAGGCAGGAGCAAAAGTTGATAGCTCCTCTCCTCTCTGCAGCTCAGCTCCTACTGTGCAGGACACGCCTCCACTGCTCCACAATTGGTCCTTGTGCATGAAACTCTTTTGAGTTTACCTGCGAAAACATAAACATTAAAGAGTGCCACCCGACCTGGGTGACACTCCAGACATTTACAAGGCCCTTTTTTTCCCCCCCTTTTTTTTTTGTTTTTTTTTTGTGTTTTTCTTTTTTTGGTTTTTTTTTGGGCACTAAAATCACAATTTTTCCCCAGTGCCCCCTATAAAAGGGAAGGGGACACTAAAAGCACCGGCAATTAAAACAAATTAACTTTAAAACGTAAAATCAAATTAAAATTTGGTTGCCGGGCGTGATGATGCACTCCAGTCCCTCCGGTGCCCACCTCTCGCGGAAGGCCGCGAGCGTACCGGTGGACACCGCGTGCTCCATCTCCAAGGACACCCTGGACCGGATGTAAGAGCGGAAGAGAGGCAGGCAGTCAGGTTGAACGACCCCCTCGACCGCCCGCTGCCTGGACCGGCTGATGGCACCCTTGGCCGTGCCCAGGAGCAGTCCTACGAGGAGGCCTTCGGACCTACCCGCTCCCCTCCGCACAGGGTGCCCAAAGATCAGGAGAGTGGGACTGAAGTGCAGCCAGAATTTCAGGAGCAGCCCCTTCAAATAATGGAACAGGGGCTGCAACCTTGTGCACTCTATAAAAACATGGAACACGGACTCCTCCAGACCGCAGAAATTGCAGGCGGCCTGGGAGTCCGTGAACCGGCTTAAAAATTTGTTGCACGGCACTGCTCCGTGCACCACCCTCCAGGCCAAGTCCCCGATGAATAGTGGGAGGACCCCTGCGTAGAGTGCCCTCCATCGGGGACCCCCGCCTCCTCCGGACGGCAAGATGGTGCGCCATGGCGTGTCCGGACGGCCGGCGAGGATGGCAAAGTTGAGGGTGTGCAGGAGCAGCCCGTACAGGAAACCCCTCCGCGCGGAACTGAAAGGCACGGAGGGGATTTCCCCGAGGCGGCTCAAGTTGTGAGGCGCCGGCCCCCGAGGGAGGTTCCGGGGTTTGGCGCCGATGAGGAATTCCGTCCGGACGGGGGTCAGTTCGGACGGGATCTCCCCACGTGCTTGAGCCTCCTCGATACACCTAACGGAGTCAGGGCCCAGAGCTGTTTTTAGCGACTCGATGGCATCGGCCGCGCGGCGGACGTTGGCAGAATTTAGGCGCCGCGCCAGCGTGACTGGCGCCATCCAGCCCGCTCCTCCGCCATCGAGCAGGTCCCTGACCCTGGTCACCTCACCAGCCACAGCCCTCTCTTCCGACCGCCACATGAAGCCTCGGCCGTGGAGGTACGGATTCCCGAGCAGCGGCTCCTGCAGGACGGCCGCCACTCCAGCCGGCGGAGAGCTGCGCTTGGTGGAGACTTTGTTCCAGACCCTGATGAGTTCCCTGTAAAAGACAGGCAGCTCCCGGAGGGCGGTCCTGGCACCCCCCAAGTTCACAAACAGGAGCTGCGTGTCATAATTGAGGTCGAGCTGCTGGCGGAAGAAATACCTCGCCAGAGCACACCACCTAGGAGGGGGCTCGACGTAAAGGTATCTCTGCAGGGTCTGAAGACGGAAAGTCGCGAGCTGGGCGCTGACGCACACCAACGACTGACCGCCCTCCTCAAGCGGGAGACTCAAGACCGCGACAGAGACCCAGTGCTTCCTGTTGTTCCAGAAGAAGTCCACCAGCTTCTTCTGTATCTTGGCGACAAACGCAGGGGGAGGGGTCAAAGTGACCAGCCGGTACCACAGCATTGCGGCCACCAGCTGGTTTATGACTAGCGCTCGACCCCTGTAGGACAGCACTCGGAGCAGTCCTGTCCAGCGCCCTAGGCGAGCGGCGACCTTGGCCTCCAGCTCCTGCCAGTTCGCCGGCCAGGCTTCCTCGTCGGGGCTAAGGTAGACTCCCAGATAGAGGAGATGGGTCGTGCTCCAGGCAAAAGGCCTGAGCTCCTCCGGCAGGGAGTCCACCCGCCACTGACCCACCAGGAGTCCGGAACATTTCTCCCAGTTGATCCTGGCGGAGGACGCGGCCGAGTAAATCTCCTGGCACTCACGCATCCTCCGCAGGTCAGCGGGATCCTCTACCGCGAGGAGCACGTCATCGGCGTAAGCCGAGAGGACGACCTCCACGCCCGGCCCTTGCAGAGCCAGTCCCGTCAACCTCGTCCGCAAGAGGCGCAGGAAAGGCTCCACGCAAACGGCGTATAACTGGCCGGACATGGGGCATCCCTGGCGCACCCCTCTCCTAAAGCGAAGGGGCGCCGTCAAGGACCCGTTAACCTTAATCAGACACTCCGCGGCGGCGTACAAAAGTCGGATCCGGGCGACGAAATGCGTCCCGAACCCGAAAGCGCGCAGAGTTCCGAGCAGATAGTCGTGATCCACCCTGTCGAACGCCTTCTCTTGGTCGAGGGATAGGAAGGCGACCGACAGACCAGCCTCCTGGGAGCAATGGATGAGGTCCCGGACCAGATGGATGTTGTCGTGGATTGTCCGGCCCGGGACCGTGTATGACTGGTCGGGGTGGATCATGTGGTCCAGCACGGCACCAAGGCGAGCAGACATCGCCCTGGCGAAGATTTTGTAGTCCGTGCTGAGGAGGGAGACCGGGCGCCAGTTCTTAAGGAGGCGGAGATCGCCCTTCTTAGGCAGCAGGACGATGACTGCCCTGCGCCAAGAGAGGGGCATCTCCCCGGTCGCCAGACTTTCCCCCAGGACCCGCGCGTAGTCGCCCCCCAGGACGTCCCAGAACGCCCTGTGGAACTCCACGGTCAGCCCGTCCAGCCCCGGGGATTTTCCCCTCGAGAGCCGGGCGAGGGCACCGGTCAGCTCCGCCAGGCTTAGCGGAGCTTCCAGATTTTCGGCGCCCTCCGGGCCGACCTTCGGCAGGTCCTCCCACAAAACTCTACGCGCTTCCTCGCTGGACGGATCCGGAGAGAACAGAGCCCCGTAATATTCACGGACCCTGTTGTTGACGCCCTCCGGATCCGAGACGAGAGAGCCGTCGTCGGCCAGCAGCGTCAAGAGCTGCTTACGGACACTCTGCCTTTTTTCCAGCGAGTAGAAGAAGGGGGAGCCGCGGTCCAGATCCCGCAGGAACCGGATCCGCGACCTCACGAACGCGCCTCGGGACCCGACGAGCTGCAGGTCCTTCAGCGCGGCCTTCTTCGCTTCGTACACCGTCCGCAGGGCCGGGTCCTGGACGACTTGACCGAGACGGGCTTCCAGGTCGAGCACCTCTTTTTCTAGGCGCCCGACTCTGGCCGCCCGCCTCTTGGTCGACCCCCTCGCGTACTCTTGACAGAAGACGCGGACGTGAGCCTTGCCCACGTCCCACCATAGCCTCAAGGAGGGGAAGCCCCCCTGCTTCCTTCTCCAGTCGGACCAGAATCGACGGAACGAGTCCTGGAACCGCACGTCCTCCAGCAGCCGGTTGTTAAAGTGCCAGTACGCGGACCCCGTCCTCGCGCGGAGCGAAGCGAGCTCCGCCCACACCAGGTGGTGGTCCGAGCACGGCACCGGCCGCATGGAGGCCGCCGGGACGCAGGAAACGTACGCCCGAGACACGTAAAGGCGGTCGACTCTAGACCATCCAACTCCAGGCCTCACCCAAGTAAAGGCGCTGGAGTCGGGGTGGAGATTTCGCCAGACGTCCACCAAGTCGAAGGACCCGACCAGGTCCCTCAACTTCTCCATCGCCGTCATGCACTGCGGGGCACCGGAGCGGTCCCTCGCCTCGAGGGTGCAGTTAAAATCCCCCCCGAGGACAATGCAGTCGCCGACGTCGACGGAGCCAAGAAGAGCGGACACCTCTTCAAAGAAGCGCGTCTGCTGCGGGCCGGGATGAGGGGCGTACACGTTCACGAGATGGAGCGGCACGTCCCCCAGGCGAACCGTTACGTGCAGCAAGCGGCCTGGCACGGGCTCCTCGACCCCCAAGATCTCCGGCTGAAAATGCGGGCCCAGCAAGATGGCCACCCCACTTGAAATGGCGGTGAGGTGGCTCATGCGGACCTCTCCTTGCCATTCCAGGAGCCACGTGGCTTCGTCTCCCGGAACGGTGTGGGTTTCTTGCAGGAAGCACACCGCATATTTCCCCTCCCGCAGGAGCGAAAAATTGTCAAATCTACGGCGTGCCCCTCTGCCGCCGTTGATGTTGAGGCTGGCTATGGTTATCTTCATGGCAAAAGCATAGTGCAACCTCTACCTTAACCTATTGTGGGGGAGGGAGCGAAGTCTTTTGTTGAACTCCGCTCCCTCCGCAGCCCAGCGAGGAGTCCCTCGAGCTCGCGCAGCTCAAGGTGCTGCTCCTTTGTCAAGGGCCCGCCCGCGGCCAAGGTTTTAACGGCGGCGCGGACGGACCCCTTGATCAGCTCCGGCTCGGACCATTTTTCCAGGGCCAGTCGGGCTTGGTCGCGGCGACCCCGGCTCTGGGCCAAAAAGTCCCGGAGTTCCTTTGCAGGAACGAGGAGGGCCTCAGCGGCGGCCGCGAGCAGATCCACCGCCTCCCTGGCGGTGGTCTCTAGGTCTTCACCCGCGTCCCCCACCGAGTCCCCGTCCTCCTCCGGGAGGTGGCCGCCAGCAGCCGGCCCATCGACCGCACAAGGTACGGCAAATGAACCGGCCGCTCCAACCGGCCCTGGCACTGCCCCGATCCCACCCCCAGGATCGTCGGCAGAGGAGTCCCCACTGGGCTCTTTTAAAAATGGTGCCGGGTCGGGAAATGACAGCGGAAGGGGTTCCCCCTCCGCCCCAGGAACCGGAGAACAAGGAGAGACCCGGCCATAGGAAATCCCCAGGCCCCCCAAGTGCTCCAGCTCCAAAGTAAGGGGCGAGGGCGGGTGTTCCTCCCCCTCCCCGCTGCCACCCCCCGGCCCAGCATCTACAGTATCATTAAAATCAATTGTTTCATTCTCTGCCGGGTCGAGCAAATCCCGGGGTAAGTTGTGTATTGGCTGGGCGGGCTCAGGTTCGGCCTTTTCGGCCCCGCCCGCCTCGGTCCCCGGGACGCTCGACCCGGCGGCTACGCATTCTTCCACTGGCCCCACGCCCCCCACGACAGGCAGATCTTCCACGCCCTCCCCAGGAGGCAGCGGCTGGGCAGCCTCGACTGCCTCACCCTCCCCGGGGAAAGACTCCTCGCGCCTGCAGCGCAATTTGGGGGCGCTGGTGGGGGACGCGGGACACGCGGCGGGCACCGCCTCCTCCGCGGAGGGATGTTGTTCCCCCTCCGCCTCATTGGGGCGGTGCCTCTTTTTGTTCCTGGGGGCGCGCGGAGTCAGGGAGACCTCCATGTCTGCCGAGGCCTCCCGCTCCGCCCCCCCCTTTTCCTTTTCTTGCCCGCGCCTGGGCCCCTCTGTGGTGGTATTCAAGGGCCCGGGCACGGGCTCGGGGCACCCCGCGCTCGCCGGTGACTGGGTTGGGCTGAGCGCGGTGGTCAGACTTTCCGGCGCACCGAGGGGACCCGCCTCTAGATGTTTCTCCTTCTTCCGCGCCTTCTTTCCGCTCGGACGCTCTCCCTCCCCCCCGCCGGAGGCCCTGAAAACAAAGGCCTCCGACGATGCCCGCGCACCCATGGCTCCCGGCACGCGGACGCAACTAGGGGGAGGGGTGGCGGCAGCGCCAGCCTTGGCCGCCTTCAGTGGTTTGGCGGCCTTGGAGGCGGGGCAGTTCTTACGAACATGCCCCACCTCCCTGCAGGCATGGCACCGCACGCCGTCCGACGTCCAGAAGACGCGGTAGGCAGTCCCCTCGTGCACCACATTAAAGTGCCCTTCTGTCACGTCCTCCCGCGCCAGCCGGACAAAGAGCTGGCGGCGGAAGGAGAACACGTGGCGCAGGCTGTTCTCCCTGAGGCCGAGCGGTATGGGGTTGATCCCTGACCTTACCTCCCCCAGTTGTTGTAGGTGAGGGAGGAGGAGCTCAGCGGGAACAAAGGGCGGGACGTTCGACACGATGACCCTCTGCGCGGTGGCCTCGAGAGGATCCACCGGCAGGAACGTCCCGCCCACCGTGAGCCCCTTTTCGAGGGCCAGGGACACCGCCCGCTCCGACCCCAGGAAGAAAACAGCCTTCCCAGACATCTTGGAGGCTGCGACAATGGCCGAGGGGCCGACTACCCCAGCCATCGCCCGCACGCACTCCTCGATGGTCATTGTGGGGTGAGTGTAGCTCTTGACCCCGTGTTTTTTAGTAATGAGTCTGAAAGGTGGCAGGGCAGCGGGTGGCGCAGGAGGGGCCGTGGATGTGGACACCGCCTGCGCATACGTCCTTGCTGGCCCTGCCACCGGCGTGGATGGGGTCGCCATCACGGGGTCCCTTTAAGGGCTACACCCACCCCAAAGTCACAGGCCTTAATGGTCTTTAATGGCCTCGTATATTAATTGAGCAGAGGAGCCCTTAACGAGGCACCTCTCCCCTCGTTGACAATTGGGGAGAGGCCTTGCTCCCTCTGCTCAGTTGTCTTTATTGGGTTTTTTTTTAAATTAGGAAGAAAAGGGGCCTCAGAGAGAGAGGGGAGAAACAGAGGGTAACGGAGAAAGAGAGAGGGGGGTGGGAAGGGGGGGGGGGGGGCTGCGAGGGCAGGTCTCCCCTCGCAGCTGTGGGTGGGTGCACTCCCCAGATGGCAAAACACACAAGCACAGTCTTTGGGTTGGTCTTCAGCTGGGGGGAGAAGACGTCTTCACCTGGGGTAGCTGGAGCCACCAGGCACACAATCCTAAACGATCTTTAATAGGATGATTAATGACAATCTTCAGCCTGGTAGCTCCAGCTATCCCAGGCTAGGCAAATGTGGGGGGTGGGGGGGGTTCCAATTGTGGGGGGGGCCTAGTTGTAAGCACGGCCCCCACGCACACTACCACACACACACACACACCCCCCGCGATGTTCCGGCCCTCAGTGGTCTTCTTTCCTCCCCCCACCGATACAACAAAGTCTGTTTGGGGAAATGCACCCACACCCACCTGTAGAAATGTTGGGTCTCCCTCCTTCCACACTGGATGTTGTTGGTCTTTTCCCCCTCTCTCCAACTCCTTGCAGAATGGTAATAAAGATGTTTAAAGTTTTCTGTTCTCCTCCTCTCCCTCTGGGTAAAAGTTGGTGTTGAAACCCCTTCCTTCCTTCTCCTCCTGGGCTGGTCTCAGGGCTCTCCAGGCAGGAGCAAAAGTTGATAGCTCCTCTCCTCTCTGCAGCTCAGCTCCTACTGTGCAGGACACGCCTCCACTGCTCCACAATTGGTCCTTGTGCATGAATCCCAAAAGGTTAGTGTGCAGGTGCAGCAGGTAATCAGGAAGGCAAATGGAATGTTGGACTTCATTGCGAAAGGGATGGAGTACAAAAGCAGGGAGGTGTTGCTGCAACTGTATAAGGTATTGGTAAGGCCGCACCTGGAGTACTGCGTGCAGTTTTGGTCACCTTACTTAAGGAAGGATATACTAGCTTTGGAAGGGGTACAGAGACGATTCACTAGGCTGATTCGAGAAAAGAGGGGGTTACCTTATGATGATAGATTGAGTAGACTGGGTCTTTACTCCTTGGAGTTCAGAAGGATGAGGGGTGATCTTATAGAAACATTGAAAATCATGAAAGGGATAGACAAGATAGAGGCAGAGAGGTTGTTTCCATTGGTGGGGGAGACTAGAACTAGGGGGCACAGCCTCAAAATACGGAGGAGCCAATTTAAAACCGAGTTGAGAAAGAATTTCTTCTCCCAGAGGGTTGTGAATCTGTGGAATTCTCTGCCCAAGGAAGCAGTTGAGGCTGGCTCATTGAATGTTTTCAAGTCAAAGATAGATAGATTTTTAAACAATAAGGGAATTAAGGGTTATGGGGAGAGGGTGGGTAAGTGGAGCTGAGTCCACGACCAGATCAGCCATGATCTTATTGAATGGCGGAGCAGGCTCGAGGGGCTAGATGGCCTACTCCTGTTCCTAATTCCTATGTTACCACGGTAACCATGTCCGTCCACAGTATTCAGTGGGAAAGGGGATTAAATCGCACCGAGGATAATGATCAGCCACCCACCAGTCTCTGCAGTTTATTGTGCAGTGATCACCTCACTGTCACACAGAAGCTCCTCCGATTTACCTCCAGTGTGGATGATTCGTGTAACTGATGTTTAAAATGAAAGTGTAGAGATGAAAGAGCAGTTGAAGTGAGGTGTTTGGAGAGTAGGGTTGAAAGAGGAGTTGGGGTGAGGGTTTAAATGGAATGAGCTGATTGAGGAGTTGGTGTGAGGGGTTGGAGAGTAGGGGTGAAAGAGTAGTTGGGGAGGGGGTGTTGGAGAGTAGGGGTGAAGGAAATTTAGGAATGAGGGCGATTTACTCCCCACTAATCGCGTCTGTTTGAACTATGATGTGGTTAATTTCTCCTTTAAAATGTTTTGTGTTGTGTGTTTCACTGAAGCTAGACGTGGGGCTGCAGTTCCTTGCGAGCACCGGGCTGTTTCTGGTGAATCAATGTGGGCAGTGTTAATTGGGAATAAAGTTGTGTGGGATCATTCTGTGCTGAACGCGTTGCTCTGCTGCGGGTTTGCACTCAGTCGCAGTGATGAGGTGCTGCTGACAACAAATCCAGGGACTACTTGCATTGTGACATTAAATATAGGGACCACTTGCACTGTGACCCCAAATCCAGGGACCACTTACATTGAGACACTAAATCTAGGGACCTCTTGCACTGTGACACCAAATCCAGGGACTACTTGCATTGTGACATTAAATCTAGGGACCATTTGCACTGTGACCCCAAATCCAGGGACTACTTGCATTGAGACACTAAATCTAGGGACCACTTGCACTGTGACCCCAAATCCAGGGACCACTTACATTGAGACACTAAATCTAGGGACCTCTTGCACTGTGACACCAAATCCAGAGACCACATAGACTATATCACTAAATCCAGGAACCACTTACATTGAGAAACCAGATTTAGAAACCACTTATATTGTGACACCAAACCAGCGACTACTTATACTGAGGCATCAAATCCAGGGACCCCTGACATGGTGACCCCAATTCCAGGGATCAAATCCAGAAATACTTATACCGTGACACCTAATCCAGAGACCATTTAAAATGAGACACCAAATCCAGAACGAATTACATCATGACACCAAATTGAGGGATTACTAATACTGTGACAATAAATCCAGGGACCAGTAACACCGAAGCATCAAATCCAGTGACACTTATACTGTGACAACAAATCCAGGGACCACTTACACTGAGACACCAAATCCTTGGACCACTTACACTGGGACGATAAAATTACACAGAATATACGGCACAGACATGGGCCATTTGGGCTAAGCAGTCCATGCCAGTGTTTATGTTCTGCTCGAGAATTAGAGAGCCTCAGTATGGGGAATGGTCATGCTGATGAAAGCAGCTCTAGTTCGGGCGAAAGGTGGGTAACGAATGAAGGTATGATGGTGGAATCACATGGAGACTGGTGGGGCCTGGTGACAGATTATTGTCAGAAGCCCTTTTCAGGCAGGCTGATGATTAGATGTAACCAGGACAACAATTGTATCTGTCTGTTCTTGTCCCAAATTTCCCAAATCTAATGTTCCTATTTTTTTTCTGTGAGTAATGTAGAGATGTGAAAGAAGGGACGAAATGAGGCTTGCACAGGAAAAAAGATTCCTTGAATGAACACATTGTAATCTGTTTTGTGACTCGTCTGTGTGAGGTTAAAATCATGAAATGGAAAAGGACACGTCTAGTGACACTTATATTGCCAATAGTGCTTTCTAAGTTAAACACTCTATCCTCACCCTTATATCGTATTGACTACACCAACCACTAACCCCAATTCTAACAACGAACCACACACCACAAACACTAGCCCCTAAACCTACACCTAAAAAGAGCCCATAACCAAGGCGAAGAAGATAAGAAACAGGAGCAGAAGTAGGCCATCCGGCCACTTGAGCCCACTTCACCATTCAATAAGATCATGGCTGATCTGATCTTGGCCTCAATTCCATTTCCCTGCTCTCTCCCCATAAACCTTGACTCCCTTATCTACAACTTAAATATATTCAATGACCCAGCCTCCACTGGGGTAGAGATTTCAAAGACTCACGACCCTCTGAGAGAAGAAATTCCTCCTCATTTCCTTTTTAAATGGGCGACCCCTTATTCACAGACTCTGCCACCTAGTTCTAGATTCCCCTACAAGAGGAAACAGAGATCAGTGGAGGTAAAGACCCAATGATTTTGATGCAAGAAATACTGCAATGTATTTTAGTAACAATGAATTATAATGAACTAACCAATCAAAATTAGCAAAGAACATTACAAAAATCAGAACATTTCAAAGCGATCACATAAAGCATATGTGGAGTTCTACTAACCGCACTCAAAAAGCGTTAAACAATACAGAAAATAAACAGATTTCCTGTCATAAGCAAGATAGTTCTTTCAAGCGTTGGTTGAAAGGAACATGAAACGAGTGCAAAGTGAGACACTCCGGTTCAGTCTATGACACCCACAAGCCGTGTACTTAAACGAAACAAGCTTGGGATTTGATGTGGCAAAAGATGAACTGCGTGAGAAGTGAAATAATCTAGAGTAAGAAAAGGCCCAAAATGGAAGGGAAGTGAACATTAATTAGTCTCCTCTTATTATGGAGAAATCAAATATTTGACACACGGTGTTTGAAACAAGCTGATTTATTCAATATTTATACAGAACATTAATCTCCACCTCAGGTATCGGGGAGATGAAGAGCGGTAGAAACAAAGTCTAACTGCCAGAATGAACATGGTTCATTGTCCAATGCAATCCCAGTAAACCTGTTCCACGCATTAAAGTGGCTTTTTGATGGCGGCGGATTGACCCAGCATTCTCCACGACAGAGAATGTGTCCAACGCAGACTATAGGGGTCCAGTGCGCACGCGTAAAACCTGGCTGTGTTTGGAGCATGCGCGGTGTGTGTAATGGCGGAGAGGGCACGGTGAAGATGTGCTCTGCATAAGGGCCCGTTTTCAGCTGCCCAGAGAGGAGTAATGGACCAGTGGGTAGCCGGAGAGGCTTCATAAACAACTGGTGCCCACCGGAAGCCCGGAATAATAACCGGAATATCGGCGACTGCAGCCTCGAGCTTTTCTTCCCGGTCACAGGCCCAGGATAACGGCGGCCATCTTTGTACAGGAAGGCAAGTTCAACGCTCCGCTATCTTGATTCAGTGAGCAGCGAAACGCATGCGCAGCCATCTTGGTGCAGGAGCATGGTGTGTTGCGTCAGTGTCTGTTTCCAACCGGTCCTCCTGGGCTAAAGCAACAACTTGGTTATTTTATTCTCACTCAACACCTCGGATTTCTCACCATCTCTCCTAAAGGCGCTGCTCAGTGCTAAGCTTACGGTTTACGTCCCAGACAATTGTAACAGGAAAGCCCCAGAGCTGGTCACTCCCAGTGTTCGAATCGTGTGGCTGTACAGAGGCGAAGAGAAAAATTGGGGCCTTGAATCTGAGTTGAGAAACAATCATAGAAACATGATTCAATTTGTATACTAAACTATTTGAAATCAAATCAAATGAATTGTTGCATGTATCATATTCCTTTCATGCCAAATAGGAAAGAAGTGATGTGTGGGCTGTGCAGGGGTGTTTGCGTCCGGTTACACAGCCTGTCCCTGGATCTCCAACCCAAACGCGCTTCATTAGGTTCACAGTCTCATTGACTCATCCAACTGACTGGATGGACCTCGCCCTTTAAACCCCATCAGAAAAATATCAGCATTTGTTGTTGCGTTATGCTAAACCTTTAGAAAACACTAATTCGGCCTCAGCTGGAGTATTGTGTTCAATTCTGAGCTCTAAATTTTAGGAACGGTGCCAAGTTTTAGAGAGGTTGCAAAAGGAATGGTGCCAGAATGAGGATTTCAGTTACGTGGAGCGACTGAAGAAGGTTTTCACTGGAGAGCAGAAAAGGGTAAAAGGAGATTTGATAGAGATGCACAAAATCATGAACGATTTTGATAGAGTAAATGTGGAGAATATGTTTCCAGTGGGATTAGGGTAGGTAACCAGAGGAGGCAGACTTCCGATGACTGGCTAAGAACCAGAGGTGCGATGTGGGATCATTTGTTACCCAGCAAGTTGTTATCATCTGGAATGCACTGTCTGAAAGGGTGGTGGAAGCAGATTCAATAGTAACTTTCAAAAGGGTAAATACTTGAAGGGAAAAATATACCGAGCTATGGGTAAAGAGCAGAGGAGTGAGACTCATTAAACAACCCCATGAAAGAGCTGGCACAGACACGATGGGCCAAATGGCCTCCTGTGCTGTACCACTCCCCGACAATGGCAGATGATCGTACCCAGAGTGCTCCACGCGGGGGAATATGCCCAATCTCCATCAGCATGGGGGTAGCATGTCGGTGCAGAAAGGGCTGGTCCCCGGAGAGTGCCTCCCTGTGTGGATCGGCTCCCGGAGACTGAGCGGAGTGAGCGTGGGCTCAGCAACACCGAGTGCGGCTCTCTGGGCCCCGGGCCACATCGAGTGCGGCTCTCTGGGCCCCGGGCAACACCGAGTGCGGCTCTCGGGCCCCGAGTGTGAGTCTGCAGGCCCTGCACCGGCAAACCCCGGGGTCAGCACCTCCCCCACACCAGGAAAGCAACAACTTTAATTTATACAGCAGGTCCAGCAATTCCCAGCCGCTCTGTATTGGTTGGGCGCTGGATGTGGAAGTCACTCCCTGGCCTCCTGTGTGTGTCTGTTTGTTGCATCAGTTTGAGCTGGAATGGAGAGGGGGGAGAAGCTGCTGGGTTTCACCCCCAATACTTCTGGGCCCAGTGGGACTAACAATTTCCCATGTGGGACTGTTAAGGGAGGTGGGATCTCTTCCCTGAAGGACAGTAGTGACCCAGATGTGTTTTTATGGCAATGCGGCAGCTTTCATGGTCACTTTTTTCTAGTGTCGGGCCCACAAATGACCAGATTCATTAAGCTCAATTTCACAACATGCCTTTGTGTTTTTGTGGGCTCTATCTCACACTCCCTTTTTCCTGTTTAAAATTCACTTTACAGGGTGTTACAATGGGAGGATTTTAGACTGGAAGCTCAAACCAAACATCACCCCAAGATCTGACAGAGTCACTCAATACTTCGGGACTGGAATATCATCAGCTTTTGACCATGGAAGCAGAAGGCGCAGTCACACTGGGGAGAAACCGTGTAAATGTGACGACTGTGGGAAACGATTCAACCACCCGTCCCAGCTGGAAACACATCGGCGAGGTCACACCGGGGAGAGGCCGTTCACCTGCTCCCACTGTGGGAAGGGATTCACTCAGCCATCCGACCTGCTGACACACCAGCGAGTTCACACTGAAGATAGACCATTCACCTGCTCTGAGTGTGGGAAGGGATTCACTCAATTATCCCTCCTCACTGGACACCAGTGAGTTCACACCGGGGAGAGACCATTCACCTGTTCAGCATGTGGGAAGGGATTCACTACATCATCCCACCTGCTGACACATCAGCGAGTTCACACTGGGGAGAGGCAATTCACCTGCTCTGATTGCGGGAAGGGATTCACTACATCATCCCACCTGCAGACGCACCAGCGAGTTCACACTGCGGTGATACCTTTTAAATGTTCTGACTGTGAGAAGAGTTTTAAAAGCAAACAGTACCTGCTGAGCCACCAGCGAGTTCACAAGTGACTGCAGGGGTGGAATTCTGCTGTTATTGCTGCTGTTAATCACATCCCGCAAGAAAAGTGTTCATTCTGACAGTTGGGGTTTATAACTCCTGTAATGTTGATGTTAATAACTCCTGTAACTGGACTGGAGTTTAATATTTGGGATATAGACAAATAAATTAGTGTTGCTTTCAACACATTGCTGTGGATTTTTGTCTTTACCACCTGAGTGTTTAGCATCACCTGGCTGGAGCTGAGAAAGGACAATCTGGGGGGAGGATCTTTCGGAGGGAATAGAACTTCAGCCTGGACACAATCCTTCAGGGCCACACTGAGAGGGGCAAATAACACTTTGGTCTTTCTCGCCTCTCTTCACTGACAGCAAAGTCGCTGTGCGGATTAATCCTGACACGTGTAAGGTCCAGATGATACCCACCCAAGGGTGATTAAAGAGATGGGATGGGTGCTCTGTCAGCCCCTTGCCCATATTTCCAACAGCTCAATAGAGTCATAGATTCCTTCCCTGAGATTGGAAGGTAGCCCACGTAGTTCCCATTTTCCAAATTGGGGACAAATCTGAGCCAGGGAACTAAAGGCCCATTAACGTGACCTCTATCACTGGGAAGATGCTTGAAGGGATCCTGAGAGATGCTGTTTTCGATCATGGGGAAAGGGAATGGGCCATTACAGGTACTGAACACGGCTTCCACAAAACAAGGTCACGTCTTACAAACTAGCTTGAGTTAGTGAAGAAGTTGTTAGGTTGGTGGATGGGGGGAATCCGGTTGACATTGTTATTTATTATTTATTCAGCCATTCTTTGCTGGCTTTTAAAAGATTCCCAATCCTCAGGCCTCCAACTGGTCTTGGCCACATTGTATGCCCTTGTTTTCAATTTGGTACCATCCCTTATTTCCTTCGCTAGCTGTGGATGGTTATCCCTTCTCATAGGGATATAATTTTGTTGCGAGTTCTGAAATATCTCGTTAAATGTCTGCCACTGCTCATCAACCGCCCCATACTTTAATCTATTTTCCCAGTCCACTTTAGCCAACTGTGCCCTCATACCTTTGTAGTCTCCTTTATTTAAACTTAGAACACTGGTTTGACCTTCTAACTGAATTTTAAATTCAACCATGTTATGGTCACTCATTCCTAGAGAATCCTTTACTACGAGATCATTTCTTAATCTTGTCTCATTACACAGTACCAGGTCTAAGATAGCCTGCTCCCTGGTTGGTTCTACAACATTCTGTTCAAGGAAACTGTCCCGGATACACTCTATGAGCTCTTCCTCATGGCTACCCTGGTCAATTTGCTTTGTCCAAACAATATGAAGGTTAAAATCGCCCATGATTATCGCCATTCCTTTATTACAAGCCTCCATTATTTCTTGATTTATACTCCGACCAACAGTGTAGCTACTGTTAGGGGGCCTATAGATCACACCCACCAATGACTTTTTCCCCTTTATTATTCTTTATCTCCACCCAAAATGATTTAACATCTTGATCTTCTAAACCAATATTGTTTCTCACTAACGCACTGATCTCATCCCTTAGTAACAGTGCTACCCCACCTCCTTTTCCTTTCTGTCTGTCCTTCCAAATTGTCAAATACTCCTGAATATTTAGCTCCCAGTCCTGGTCACCTTTCAACCACATCACTGTAATGGCTATCAGATCATAACCACTTGTATCTATTTGTGTTGTCAACTCATCTATTTTGTTACGAATGCTACGTGCATTCATAAAGAGCTTTTAAATTTGTATTTTTTTTACAATTTTTACTGGTTCACCTTTATGTTTATATATTCTGTCCCTTCCTGGCATGCAGAGGTTTCCATTTTCCCAGTGCTACCCTGATCTATTGCGTTCTCCTTATTTTTGACTTGTTAAATTTTTGCTCACCTGAATCTCCTCTCCTCCCCACACACTAATTAGTTAAAAATCCCTCTCTACAGCCCGAGTGATTTGATTCGCCAGGACCCTAGTCCCAGCACGGTCTAAGTGGAGCCCGTCCGAATGGAACAGCTCCCTCTTACCCCAGTACTGGTGCCAGTGTCCCACGAACCAAAACCCATTGCTCCCACACCAATCTTTGCGCCACGTGTGTAACTCTCTGATCATATTTACTCTATGCAAATTTGCTCGTGGCTCAGGTAGTAATCCAGAGATTATTATCTTTGTGGCTCTGCTTTTTAATTTGGCACCTAGCTGCACATACTTCCTCAGCAGAACCTGTTTCTTTGTCCGACCTATGTCATTGGTACATACGTGGACCATTACAACTGGATCTTTCCCATCCAAGATCCTCTCCAACACAAAAGAGATATCCTTAACCCTGGCACCGGGTAGCAACACAGCCTTCGGGATTCATGCTCTCGGCTGTAGAGATTAGTATCTATACCCCTTATTATACTGTCTTCTATTAATACAACATTTATTTTTACTTCCCCCACTTGAATAGCCCCCGTACCACGGTGCTGTGGTCAGTTTGCTCATCCTCCCTGCAGTCCCTGCTCTCGTCCACATAGGGAGTAAGAGCCTCGAACCTGTTGGACAAGAGCAAGGGCTGAGGCTCCTCCATCACTACCTCCTGGGTCCCCAACCTTCCTCACTCATAGTCACACCCTCCTGTCCCTGACCACGGATTGAATTTGAATTAATTAATCTAAGAGGTGTGACTGCCTCCTGGAACACAGCGTCCCGGTAACTCTCCCCCTCCCTGATGTGTCACAGTGTTTACAGCTCATAATCCAGATCATCAACACGGAGCCGAAGTTCCTTGAGCTGCAGACACTTGCTGCAGATGTGGTCGCTGTGGACCTCAATGGGGTCAACCAGCTCCCACATGCAACAACAGAAACACATCTAAAGAGTCCCAACTCTTTTAACCTATCTTGATAACTATGATACTTTAGACTTGGAACTAGTCTAGTGGCCCTGTTCTGCACCTTTTCCAGAGCCTCAATATCACCCACCATGTGAGAAGACCATGTGAGGGGGTGTGGCAGGAGGGTGGGGTGGGGGGGGATTGCTCTCCTCCCACCGCTGGAGGCGCTGCACTGAGACAGTGTCCCGCGGTGAATCCGGGTATCCCAGTGGGCGGACTCTGCGTGTTGTGTCCCGCGGGGCGGTGTGTGAGTGACGGGCAGACACACGATAGTTGCCCGGGTTACAGGGGCGGGGCCGGTGTCTGAGTGACGGGCAGGCACAGGATGGTTGCCCGGGTTACAGGGGCGGGGCCGGTGTGTGAGTGACGGGCAGGCACAGGATGTTGCCCGGGTTGCAGTGGCGGGGCCGGTGTGTGAGTGACGGGCAGACTCAGGATGGTTGCCCGGGTTACAGGGGCAGGGCCGGTGTGTGAGTGACGGGTAGAGACAGGATGGTTGCCCGGGTTACAGGGGCGGGGCCGGTGTGTGAGTGACGGGCAGACACAGGATGGTTGCCCGGGTTACAGGGGCGTGGCCGGTCTGTGAGTGACGGGCAGACACAGGATGGTTGCCCGGGTTACAGGGGCGGGGCTCTGAGCTCACAGAAGGTGGGCGGTCCCTCTCCAGATGTGGCAGATACTCAGACAGGAATTGAGAGCGAGTTGGATCTTCATTGTTGGCTTTTCGGACACAGAGAGAGGCCCAGATAGTGGGGGATAGAAACCCTTGTTAATCAGTGTCATTAAAGCTGACCAAGGTTCCAGGAAAGTTGCTGAGTTGTCTGAGCTGAATATATTGTCTGTCAGCTCTCTCTCTGCCTGAGAGGTGTCACTGAGAGAAAGCAAAACCCGAGGGAAAGAGTTGAAGACTGGGCCGGTGTGTCCTGGATGGGCTTCAGCCAAGAATGTAAAGGAATGGGCAGTGATTACAGATAGCGGAGAAAGTCCCCAATATATGAGCTACTCCTGGAAAATATGCGGGCGGTATATGAGGAGTTTCTAACTGCAGACTATGGAATTATTTGGGGAGAAAAGTCAGAGAGAGTCCCATTGACTCAGATACACACTGGTCCTGGGGAGAAAGGTCAGAGAGAGTCCCTTTGACGCAGATACACACTGGTCCTAGGGATTGACTGGACAGAAGGTCAGAGAGTCCCTTTGAAGCAGATACACACTGGTCTTGGGGACTGACTGGGGAGAAAGGTCAGAGAGTCCCTTTGTTGCAGATACACACTGGTCCTGGGAGATTGGGGAGAAAGGTCAGAGAGTCCCGTTGACTCAGATACATACTGGACCCTTCTCCTCTCTGAGCAAGCACGGATTTAACAGACAGATACCTTGGATAAGTTTCAACGATCTTTATTCCAACACGTGCAGGGGGAGCATCTCACTTCTCAGCCACCCGAGAGAGGATCTCCACTGAGCTATTCAAATTACAGCTTCATTATACAGGTTTTGGCACGTGAGTGTCTTCATGGACAGACCTTAACAGAGATGTGATTGGTTGTATCAACGCATGATCCAATAACCATTTGTTCCCTTCTTCCAGGCGTCACTTGCCTTATATTGTTATATGGTTATATTAGTTCTTCTTTGGATTTTCTTTTTTGCTACCTTGTGCCTGAGGTCTTGTGGCTCTATTGTGTTTTATGCGTACTTGTGGTTTTAAGCATACCTCTTGTTTAGCCAGCTCAGGGCCTCCACAATAGCCAGATAACATCTTTGGTAATCAATCTTGCTCTTGCAATTCCCCATTTTGGCCCTTGGCTATATACCCCAAGATTGGCCAATGTGCCGTCCTCTCATTATTTCATCCAAAGGGGAAGTGATATTGTCAGCTTAATCCGTCCGTCTGGGTGGCCAAGCCCTTACTTTCGGATGGCTTCTCGTATCTCTTTCCCTTTACAAACCATTTACCCGTTTTACAGATTTTTCCTTACATACTAAAGGTTTAGTTTCTTCGAGGGCTTTTATGGGGCCCTGAGCTATGGCTTTCCTCGCCCATCGTTTACATCTCCAACATAATTCGCTCAACAATACAATTAAAATCACACATTGCACAATCACCAATACATGGGATATTATTCTTATCTAGGGGTGCACCTTCACGTTTGGACCAAAGTTCAAAAGCCTTGTATTACCAGGGTTGGTTTCCCAACATTTCTTTCGTGTCCTTCTGGAGTTTGTCGATCTTCTTCATCAGGATGATGTACTTCTGCCGTTGTTCATGGATATTCTGTTCTAACTTAGTTTGTTTTTCACTACGTTTGGGTATATGTCGTCCTTGTGGTTCCTTGAAACCTTTATACCCCGCTTTGATAGTGTTCACCGCCGCCCATTGACGGACTCTCCTTTCAATTCCGAATATATGATACATCCCTGAATATCGACTTTTTCTTTTATTGCAAAAGAGAAGTCGGTGGCCGTGATAGGGCTGTAGGTAACTTCCCCTCCCGTCATGTTCACCGCCATGGTGCTCACACACCACCCTCCCTTTCCTTGTGAGGCTGCGGTCGTCTTGGGGTCCAGTGTCAGCGGTGTGACACTCAACACACATCCCTTCCGTTTGGCCATATCCACTGTCGTTGTTATCAAGGTCTGGGTGTTCTCGGCATGAAACAACTTGATTATTCTTATAACAATCTTTAATATAGACAATTTTGGTATTGTTTCCCATTTTAATTACATACTGGTACAATTTCTCATACTGCACACGGGTCTGATTCCTTATTTCTCCTATATTGCTTATTTGGTACAATGTGTTTCCCTTTGTCACGTCGTTTTGTGGTATTGATAACACAAACCCTATTATATTCTGAGGTCCGGTTATGCACCTATTCTTAGGGACCCAGGCATGGCTATTCCTCTGTACCTCTCAGGCTTGAGTGTCATTCTTGCCCAATGTCCATTCAGCAAATACATAATTGGTTATCCAATCTCATTCTGGAGTTGTTCTAGGTTATGTTCTACCATATTGAGCATCCAAGCCCCATATCCCACACAAACTATCTCGGCCTCCATTCTTTTACCATTGGTTTGTCCAGCCTAGTTAAACAAATTTATCATTTTTGCGTGGTCCCGCATTGTATGGGCAACCTGTAGCAGTTCCCGTTCCGCCACGTCCCCTAGCTGGGCCTGCATTTTCTCGTTATCATCTCCCCTTTCCAGCCGTCCTTTTAAGGTCTGTGTGAGGGTGATGACCTGCTCTTCTATTGTTTGAAGATCTATTGTATGAACCTTCGCATCGCACGCCGCGTATCCCGCACCCACCATTTCTAATATTCCCCCCTTTCTCCTCCCGCCTTTCCCGTTTTTGTTCGGCTTTTTTACGCTGAACTTCATCGTCTTGGATTCAGCCCCTCAAGGGCTCTTAGAGTAAGGTTTTTATATAAGTTGATAGTTTCCTGACCGCAAAACAATTGGATCGTTATATCCGTTAGGTTTAACAATACCATAATTACCCTTTGGCATACCCCGAAGTAGATTTTGTCTTTAGTTCTTTTTATTAATAATCCTCCGCTTGCCCCTTGTGTTATGTTTGGGCATCCTGGGGGTTCTGGGGTCATTGTGGTTGGGGCACTCATGGTGGTTGGGATCTCTATCTTAAACACGAACATTCCCTTTAAGAAACCATTACCACATTGTGATTCTGTAATGGGTATGGGGGTAGTCCCCTCTGCCTTTCTGGTGAGGTTAAATCTTACCCACACACACTTGTGTGGATTTCCTTGGTCCGAGCTATTCATGCATGGCCATGATTGGTTCTGCCATGAGTGTCCCTTATCCGGACTTGTCCATTGCACTTCAAGTCGCCCGCTTTGGCATTTTCCGCGAAAGATTGAGTTTGTAGTGGAAATATTTTCTTGATAGCTATCTGGGCAACTTACTGCTGGGTCATGGTATAAGATTCCTCAGTATTCCTCCTACTAGGACTAGGTTTCTGTAAAACACAACATGTTTTCGTGGTCATCACCGGTCAGTTAAGGTCTCATGTTATGCGTAACGTTTTAACTGTGTCCAATGTTTCCACCGTCCAGTTCCGCCTATTGCCATGCACACGCATGTGTCACTTGCCATTATTATCTGCTGAGGGCCTGTCCATTTTGGTGAGAATCCTGGCTTTTCGAGTTTATTTTTACCATTACCTTGCTCCAAACCTGTGGTATCTGAGCCTTTTGTTCCGTGGTGCCAGTTTCCAAGTCCTTGATCACTTGCTGATCCCTAGCGTGTGCCTTCAGATCGTGTAATTGTTCACATAATTCCATCACAAATCTCCTTAACTCGGTCCCGGTAGGGTCCGACGTCATCACTCCCCGTCAATAGAACGTCAGGTAATCTCATTGCCCTTCCTGTCATTAGTTTGAAAGGTGTGAGTCCGATGGTCTGGTTTGGCGTCGCCCTTAACTTCATTAAAATCCGGGGCAACATATCTACCCATTCCTTTCTTGTCTCGTCGAACACCTTGGCTAATGCCTTCTTCAGGGTCCAATTTGTTCATTCTACTAATCCGGACGATTCCGGATGATGGGGGATATGGAATTTCTGCCTGATTCCCAGTTTGCACATGTTACGCGCTTCCGACAGTAATTTTCTATATCTCTTCCCATTCCCTTCCACCACCAGTATCGGGATATTGAACTCATCAGCCTGGTCTTACCTGTATGTGCATACCCATGGTATATACTCAATAGGTTTTGTCGTATGCACACTGGGGCTACCATATTACAACCTTTCCTCCAGATTCCATCCACGCCTTGTTTAGATCCCTGGTCTTTTCCATTCATCTTTATCCTGCTGTAGGGTTGCCTCCTGTACTTTAGCCATATTTACTTAGAAACATAGAAACATAGAAAATAGGTGCAGGAGTAGGCAATTCGACCCTTCGAGCCTGCACCACCATTCAATATGATCATGGCTGATCATTCACCTCAGTACCCCTTTCCCGCTTTCTCTTTAGTCGTAAGGGCCATATTTAATTCGCTCTTGAATATATCCAATGAACTGGCATCAACAACTCTTTGTGGCAGGGAATTCCACAGGATAACAACTCTCTGAGTGAAGAAGTTCCTCCTCTTTTCAGTCCTAAATGGCCTACCCCTTATCCTAAGACTGTGTCCCCTGGTTCTGGACTTCCCCAACATCGGGAACATTCTTCCCGCATTTAACCTGTCCCGTCCCATCAGAATCTTATACGTTTCTATGAGATCCCCTCTCATCCTTCTAAACTCCAGTGTATAAAGGCCCAGTTGATCCAGTCTCTCCTCATATGTCAGTCCAGTCATCCCTAGAATCAGTCTGGTGAACCTTCGCTGCACTCCCCTAATAGCAAGAACGTCCTTCCTCAGATTAGACCAAAACTGAACACAATATTCCAGGTGAGGCCACACCAAGGCCCTGTATAATTGCAGTAAGACCTCCCTGCTCCTATACTCAATTCCCTAGCTAGGAAGGCCAACATGCCATTTGCCTTCTTCACTGCCTGCTGTATCTGCATATCAACTTTCAATGACTGATGAACCATGACACCCAGGTCTCGTTGCACCTCCCCTTTTCCTAATCTGCCATCATTCAAATAATATTCTGCCTTCATGTTTTGGCCACCAAAGAGGATAACATCACATTTATCCACATTATACTGCATCTGCCATGCATTTGCCCACTCACCTAACCTGTCCAAATCACCCTGCAGCCTCTTAGCATCCTCCTCATAGCTCACACAACCACCCAGTGTGGTGTCATCTGCAAACTTGGAGATATTACACTTAATTCCTTCATCAAATCATTAATGTATAATGTAAACAGCTGAGGTCCCAGCACTCAGCCCTGTGGCACTCCACTAGTCACTGCCTCCCATTCCGAAAAGGACCCGTTTATCCCGACTCTCTGCTTCCTGTCTGCCAACCAATTCTCTATCCACGCCAGTATATTACCCCCAATACCATGTTTTTTGATTTTGCACACCAATCTCTTATGTGGGACCTTGTCAAATGCCTTTTGAACGCCCAAATACACCACATCCACTAGTTATTCCTTGTCCACTCTAGTAGTTACATCCTCAAAAAATTCCAGAAGATTTGTCAAGCATGGTTTCCCTTTCACAAATCCATACTGACTTGGACCGATCCTGTCACTGCTTTCCAAATGCGCTGCTATTTCATCCATAATAATTGATTCCAACGTTTTCCCCACTACTGATGTCAGACTAACCGGTCTTTCATTACTCGTTTTTTCTCTCCCTCCTTTTTTAAAAAGTGGTGTTACATTTGCTACCCTCCAGTCCATAGGAACTGATCCAGAGTCAATAGACTGTTGGAAAATGATCACCAATGCATCCACTATTTCTAGGTCCACCTCCTTAAGTACTCTGAGATGCAGACAATCAGGCCCCGGGGATTTATCGGCCTTCAATCCCACCAATTTCCCCAACACAATTTTCCACCTAATAAGGATCAGTTCATCCTTCTCACTAGACCCTCGGTCCCCTAATACATCCGGAAGGTCCTTTGTGTCTTCCTTCGTGAAGAAAGAACCAAAGTATTTATTCAATTAGTCTGCCATTTCTTTGTTCCCCCTTCTTCCGGCCCAAGCACACAGGTGGTTATTTTAGCCCGTAGGCCCCCTGATTCTGTCGCTCACTTAGCTGCCTCATCCGCTCATGCATTCCCTTGCTGAAGTCTGTCAGTGATTTTCTTATGGGCTTTGATCTTTATTATTGCACATTCCTGGGGCTGGAGGGAAGCCTTTACCAATTCCTTAACTCTGTTCTCGTGTCAAATTGGTCCTCTCCTGATGTCGTTTAACCTCGCCGACTCCAGGCTACCATATAATCGTGGATCACCCCAAACATGTATCGGCTGCCTTTATATATATTTACTCTTTTATCTTTTGCCCATTCGAGGTCTTCCGTTAGGGCGACTAATTCGGCCACTTGGGCCAAGAGGCTCCCTTCTAACCGCCCTACTCCCCGTGTTTGCCCTTCACCATCTTCTACCGCCCATCCCGTTCGGGGTGTTCCGTCGATGTGCCGACAGGACCCGTCTATGTAAAGGTCCATGTTCGCTCCCTCGTGTGGCTCTTCCTTTATTGAGCTACTTTACTCTGCCCCCTCGATCGGGTTACATTCACGATCCTGGCCTTCTATAATGATCCATCCTGTGGGGTTGTTACCGCTATCTTTTACTATCATTACTGTGCCGCTCGGGGGTATTAGTACCGCCTCCCACGTCGCCCCTCTTGTGTCTGACACTGTCCTATGTTTAGTAGCTCTACTGTCTCCCGTGTTTAGTAGCTCTACCAGGGTATGTTGCGTATGTAGGATAATTTGTCCTGACATTACTACGGGTTCACTAATTCTGACTGTGCAGTCGAGAGCAGATACACATCTAGATAATCCTGCAGCTACAGGTTGTTGTTTAGTGGAGTACTAGGTCACTGGTCGTTGCCTGTCCCCATGTTGCTGGGTCACCACTGCATTATATTGGTTTTTGCTGTGGTGATTATAAATGTGGAAGGGCTTATTCCGGTCCGGTAGTCCCAGGGAGGGGGCGCTCATAAGGGCCTGTTTCAGCTGTTGAAACGCTGCTTCTTGTTCGAAGCCCCAGTCTACCAGCTCTTGGGGGGGGCTTTCCCCCTTTTACCAAATCTTGTATGGGCTGAGCCATTTCTGCATATCCCAGGATAAAGTTCCGACAGTAATTAACCAGTCCTAATACCTGTCTGACTCTCTTTACGCTCCCTGGCTTTGGCATCGACCAATTGGCCTCCTTCCTATCCTTATGCATCTGCCATTTCCCTTGTGTTACTACGTACTCTCGGTCCGTAACTTCCCTATCTGGGCCTTTTTTGGGAAAGCTTTCAGCCCTGCCTGTTGTAGGGCCCCAAGCACCATGATCAATGACAGCACGTGCTGTTTCTCTGTGGTGGATGCTATCAGAATATCGTCCACATATTGCAAGAGGGTACTTCCTTCACTTACATCGTTTGGCTCCAGGACCCCAGCCAGCGTCCGGTGGAATATACTCGGGCTGTTATGGAATCCTTGGGGCACTCGAGTCCATGTATACTGTTTTCCTCTTACAGTGAAGGCGAACTTCCCTTGTGACTCCTTGTCTAAGGGTATGGCCCAAAATCCATTTTCTTTTTCCAATACGGTGAATATTTTATGTTCGGGGCCCAAGCCATTGAAAAGCATTGTCAGGCTGGCCACTATCGGGTACTCCCGGGGTGTAACTTTATTTAAGGCAGTAGAGTCTATAGTCAGCCTATATGAAGCATCTGGTTTCTTTACTGGCCATATTGGTGAGTTGGTCGTAGCTATTGTTTGTCTCACCAACCCTTGCCTTTCCAATTCTTTCACTATCTGAAGGACAGCTGTTTCAGCGTCGGGCTTCAGTGGGTATTGCCGGTGGGCTTAATGTTCTGGGCCTGGGATCTTGACTGGCTCGGGCCCTACCAACCCACAGTCCTTTTTGTGTTGGGCCCATAGGGCATGGTAAAACTGACAGATACTTCCCCAGGCCCCCTTTGTTTCCCACTTGGGATCTATTGGACGGATCCCTGCCACCTGCTGCTGCTGATGGCCCAGGTGATTAAATTTACACTGAGTTTGGTGCTGGTCTCCCCACACTACGCTGCGAGTCTATTAGTGCCCCTATTTCCCTTAATGTTTCTATTCCTAATGTGGTTCCTTCGGGATTGGGGCAGCACCAAAACTGGGTGGGTTCTACTATCCCTGTACTTCCAATAGTACAATTTCACTTAAAGTTGCCTTTCTGTTACCTCCTCCCACTTGTACGCTGATCGTTTCCTTGGTAAGGGGTAAGTCTAGATTAGTTATGGATATTGACGCTCCCGTGTCTATCAGCATCTCACACTGCCGGCCCCCTAACACTGTGGTAACAAACATTCTTCGGCCCTCTCTTTGTGGTCCCACATCTTCACCGGAGTCCGGTAACCCCTCGAGTGGCTGCCAATTGTAGCGTACTTATGATGTCCTCGGTAGAAAGCGTCTCTTGCCGGGGGAGAGAATGGCCGCGGTGTCCGCTGAGCTTCTCTAAGGAGCGCTACCACTTCTCCCCTGGTCAGGGATGGTTCTCGTCCTGGGACTTCTCTAATCTGTCCGGGTCCCTGTCCTTCCACACCTCCCCCCTTAGCACAACAGTTCCTCGCTGTGTGGCCTACTTTGTCACAGTTCTGGCACTTCGGCCTTGATTGTCTGTAATATCCTCCAGCCCTACATCCCTCCCTATCTGTGCAACCTCCTCCAGCCCCGACAATCCTCGCTATCTCTGTAACCTCCTCCAGCCCCGAAACCCCTCCCTATATCTGCTCCTACATTCCTCCATATCTCCGTAACCTCCTCCAGCACCTACATCCCTCCCTATCTCTGTGCACACCTCCAGCCACTACACCCCTTTATATTTCTGTAACCTACTCCAGACCCTACTTCCCTCCCTATCTCTGTAACCTCCTCCAGCCCGAACACCACTCCCTCTCTCTGTAACCTCCTCCAGCCCCTACAAACCTCCATATCTCTGTTAACTCCTCCAGCCCCGACAACCCTCCCTATTTCTGTAACCTCCTCCAGCCCCTACAACCCTCCCTATCTCTGTAACCTTCTCCATTCCCGACAATCCTCCCTATCTCTGTACCCTTGTTCAGCCCCTACACCCCTCCCTATCTGTGTAACCTCCTCCTGCCCCTACAAACCTGCCTTACTCTGTAACTTCCTCCAGCCCGAAACGCCTCCCTATCTCTGTAACCTCCTCTAGCCCCTAAAGCCCTCCATATCACTGTAACCTCCTCCAGCACCTACATCCCTCCCTGTCTCTGTAACCTACTCAAACCCTTACTCCCCTCCCTATCTCTGTTACCTCCTCCAGCCCCGACAACCCTCCCTATCTGTGTAACCTCCTCCAGCCCCTACAACCCTCCCTATCTCTGTAACCTCCTCCAGCACCAACACCCATCACTATCTCTGTAATCTCCTCCAGCACCTATACCGCTCCCTATCACTGTAACCTCCTCCAGCCCTTACACTCCTCCCTATGTCTGTAACCTCTTCCAGCACCAACACCCCTCCCTATATCTGTAACCTCCTCCAGCCACTACACCCCTTTATATCTCTGTAACCTCCTCCAGCCCCTATAGCCTTCCCTGTCTCTGTAACCTCCTCCAGCACTTAAACTCCTGCCTATCTGTATACCCTCCTCCAGCCCGAACACCACTCCCTGTCTCTGTAACCTCCTCCAGTCCCTACAAACCCGCCCATCTCTGTTACCTCCTCCAGCCCCGACAATCCTCCCTCTCTCTGTAATCTCCTCCAGCCCCTACACCCCTCCCTATCTCTAACCTCCTCGAGCCCTACACCGCTCCCTGTCTCTATAACCTCTTCCAGCCCCTATACCACTCCCTATCGCTGGAACCTCGTCCAGCCATACACTCCTCTCTATGTCTGTAACATCCTCCAGCCCCGACATCTTCCCGAACTCTGTAACCTCCTCCAGCCCCTACAACCCTCCCTATTTGTAACCTCCTCCAGCCCCTACACCCCTCCCATTTTTCTGTACCCTCCTCCAGCCCCAGCACCCTTCCCCATCTCTGGAACCTCCTCCAGCCTCTACATCCCTCCCTGTCTCTGTAACCTACTCCAGCCCCTAATTCCCTCCCGATCTCTGTAACCTCCTCCAGCCCTTAAAATGCTCATATCTCTGTAATCTCCTCCAGCCCTTACAACCCTCCCTATCTGTAACCTCCTCCAGCCCCTACACCCCTCCCTATCTCTGTAACCTCTTCCAGCCCTTACAACCGTCCCTATCTGTAACCTCCTCTAGCCCCTAAACCCCTCCCTATCTTTGTAACCTCCTCCAGCCCCTACATCCCTCCCTGTCTCTGTAACCTACTCAAACCCCTACTCCCCTCCCGATCTCTGTTACCTCCTCCAGCCCCGACAACCCTCCCTATCTGTGTAACCTCCTCCAGCCCCTACAACCCTCCCTATCTCTGTAACCTCCTCCAGCACCAACACCCATCACTATCTCTGTAATCTCCTCCAGCACCTATACCGCTCCCTATCACTGTAACCTCCTCCAGCCCTTACACTCCTCCCTATGTCTGTAACCTCCTCCAGCACCAACACCCCTCCCTATATCTGTAACCTCCTCCAGCCACTACACCCCTTTATATCTCTGTAACCTCCTCCAGCCCCTATAGCCTTCCCTGTCTCTGTAACCTCCTCCAGCACTTAAACTCCTGCCTATCTGTATACCCTCCTCCAGCCCGAACACCACTCCCTGTCTCTGTAACCTCCTCCAGTCCCTACAAACCCGCCCATCTCTGTTACCTCCTCCAGCCCCGACAATCCTCCCTCTCTCTGTAATCTCCTCCAGCCCCTACATCCCTCCCTATCTCTAACCTCCTCGAGCCCTACACCTCTCCCTGTCTCTATAACCTCTTCCAGCCCCTATACCACTCCCTATCGCTGGAACCTCGTCCAGCCATACACTCCTCTCTATGTCTGTAACATCCTCCAGCCCCGACATCTTCCCGAACTCTGTAACCTCCTCCAGCCCCTACAACCCTCCCTATTTGTAACCTCCTCCAGCCCCTACACCCCTCCCATTTTTCTGTACCCTCCTCCAGCCCCAGCACCCTTCCCCATCTCTATAACCTCCTCCAGCCACTACATCCCTCCCTGTCTCTGTAACCTACTCCAGCCCCTAATTCCCTCCCGATCTCTGTAACCTCCTCCAGCCCTAAAATGCTCATATCTCTGTAATCTCCTCCAGCCCTTACAACCCTCCCTATCTGTAACCTCCTCCAGCCCCTACACCCCTCCCTATCTCTGTAACCTCTTCCAGCCCTTACAACCGTCCCTATCTGTAACCTCCTCCAGCCCCTAAACCCCTCCCTATCTTTGTAACCTCCTCCAGCCCCTACACCCCTCCCTATCTCTGTAACCTCCTCCAGCCCCGACAACCCTCCCTATCTGTGTAACCTCCTCCAGCCCCGACAACCCTCCCTATCTCTGTAACCTCCTCCAGCCCCAACACCTCTCCCTATCTCTGTAACCTCCTCCAGCCCCGACCACCCTCCCTATCTGTAACCTCCTCCAGCCCCAACACCTCTCCCTATCTCTGTAACCTCCTCCAGCCCGTACAACCCTACCTTTCTGTAACTTCCTGCAGCCCCTACACCACTCCCTATCTCCATAACCTCCTCCAGCCCCTACAAGCCTCCCTATCTCTGTAACATTCTCCAGCCGCTATATCCCTCCCTATCTCTGTAACCTCCTCCAGCCCCTATATTCCTCCCTATCTCTGTAACCTCTTCCAGCCCTTACAACCGTCTCTATCTGTAACCTCCTCCAGCCCCTAAACCCCTCCCTATCTTTGTAACCTCCTCCAGCCCCTACACCCCTCCCTATCTCTGTAACCTCCTCCAGCCCCGACAACCCTCCCTATCTGTGTAACCTCCTCGAGCCCCGACAACCCTCTCTATCTCTGTAACCTCCCCCAGCCCAGACCACCCTCCCTATCTGTAACCTCTTCCAACCCCAACACCTCTCCCTATCTCTGTAACCTCCTCCAGCCCATACAACCCTACCTTTCTGTAACTTCCACCAGCCCCTACACCCGTCCCTATCTCTGTAACCTCCTCCAGCCCCTACCAGCCTCCCTATCTCTGTAACATTATCCAGCCCCTATATCCCTCCCTATCTCTGTAACCTCCTCCAGCCCCTATATCCCTTCCTATCTCTGTAACCTCCTCCAGCCCCTATATCCCTCCCTATCTCTGTAACCTCCTCCAGCCCCAACACCTCTCCCGATCTCTGTAACCTCCTCCTGCCCCGACACTCTTCCCTATCTCTGTAACCTTCTCCATCTCTTACCCCTCCCTATCTATCTATGTAAGCCCCTCCAGTCCTACACCCCTTCCCAACTCTGTAATCACCTCCAGCCCCTTCAAACCTCCCTATCTCTGTAACCTCCTCCATCCCCTACACCCCTCCCTATCTCTGTAATCTCCTCCAGCCCTACAACACTCTGTATTTCTGTAACCTCCTCCAGCCCTACACCCATCCCTATCTCTGTAACCTCCTCCAGCCCCAACACCTCTCCCTATCTCTGTAACCTCCTCCAGCCCCGACCACCCTCCCTATCTGTAACCTCTTCCAGCCCCAACACCTCTCCCTATCTCTGTAACCTCCTCCAGCCCATACAACCCTACCTTTCTGTAACTTCCACCAGCCCCTACACCCGTCCCTATCTCTGTAACCTCCTCCAGCCCCTACAAGCCTCCCTATCTCTGTAACATTCTCCAGCCCCTATATCCCTCTCTATGTCTGTAACCTCCTCCAGCCCCTATATCCCTCCCTATCTCTGTAACCTCCTCCAGCCCTTATATCCCTCCCTATCTCTGTAACCTCCTCCAGCCCCAACACCTCTCCCGATCTCTGTAACATCCACCTGCCCCGACACTCTTCCCTATCTCTGTAACCTTCTCCATCTCTTACCCCTCCCTATCTATCTATGTAAGCCCCTCCAGTCCTACACCCCTTCCCAACTCTGTAATCACCTCCAGCCCCTTCAAACCTCCCTATCTCTGTAACCTCCTCCATCCCCTACACCCCTCCCTATCTCTGTAATCTCCTCCAGCCCTACAACCCTCTGTATTTCTGTAACCTCCTCCAGCCCTACACCCATCTCTATCTCTGTAACCTCCTCCAGCCCCTGCACGCCTCCATATCTCTGTAACCACCTCCAGCCCCTAAACCGCTCCTTATCTCTGTAACTTCCTCCAGCCCCTGTACCCATCCATATCTAATTAACCTCCTCCAGCCCCTACTCCCCTCTGTATCTCTGTAACCTCCTCCAGCCCCTATACCCCTCCCTATCGCTGTAATCTCCTCCAGCCCTCACCCCTTCCTATCTATCTATGTGACCCCCTCCAGTCCTACACAGCTCCCTATCTCTTTAACCCCCTCCAGCCCCTACACTGCTCCCTATATCTGTAACTTACTCCACGCCCTATTCCCCTCCCTATCTCTGCAACCTCCTCCAGCCCCTACACCCCTCCCAATCTCTGTTACCTCCTCCAGCCCCGACAACCCTCCCAATCTCAATAACCTCCTCCAGCCCCTACAACCATCCTCATGTTTTTACCCTCCAGTCCCTACACCCCTCTCTATCAGTATTACCTCCTCCAGCCCCGACAACCCTCCATATCTCTGTAACCTCCTCCAGCCCTACACCACTCCCTATCTCTGTAACCTCCTCCATCCCCTATATCCCTCCCTATCTCTGTAACCTCCTCCAGCCCCTACACCCCTCCCTATCTCTGTAAATGTTATGTATTTAACCCTTTGTAACTTGCATTACACCTGACTACTAGAGGGACCACCTTTGGAATACCAAGGGATCCCAGCATCCCTTGGGAGCACAGTATATAAGCAGGCCACCCACGACTTACCGGCACAAGGAACCTTAATAAATAGCTAATGTCACACTTGCTCATTACACACATTTCTCAGTGTAATTTATTCTGATTGTAACAAAGATCACCTCTCATTCTTCTGAATTCCAATGAGTAGAGGCCCAACCTACTGAACCTTTCCTCATAAGTCAACTCCCTCATCCCTGGAATCAACAATTGGCTAGGATAGATTGGCGAATGATACTTAAGGGGTTGACTGTGGATGGGCAATGGCAGACATTTAGAGACCGCATGGATGAATTACAACAATTGTACATTCCTGTCTGGCGTAAAAATAAAAAAGGGAAGGTGGCTCAACCGTGGCTATCTAGGGAAATCAGGGATAGTATTAAAGCCAAGGAAGTGGCATACAAATTGGCCAGAAATAGCAGCGAACCCGGGGACTGGGAGAAATTTAGAACTCAGCAGAGGAGGACAAAGGGTTTGATTAGGGCAGGGAAAATGGAGTACGAGAAGAAGCTTGCAGGGAACATTAGGGCGGATTGCAAAAGTTTCTATAGGTATGTAAAGAGAAAAAGGTTAGTAAAGACAAACGTAGGTCCCCTGCAGTCAGAATCAGGGGAAGTCATAACGGGGAACAAAGAAATGGCAGACCAATTGAACAAGTACTTTGGTTCGGTATTCACTAAGGTGGACACAAACAATCTTCCAGATATAAAATGGGTCAGAGGGTCCAGTAAGGAGGAGGAACTGAGGGAAATCTTTATTAGTCGGGAAATTGTGTTGGGGAAATTGATGGGATTGAAGGCCGATAAACCTCCAGGGCCTGATGGACTGCATCCCAGAGTACTTAAGGAGGTGGCTTTGGAAATAGCGGATGCATTAACAGTCATTTTCCAAGATTCCTTTGACTCTGGATCAGTTCCGATCGAGTGGAGGGTAGCCAATGTAACCCCACTTTTTAAAAAAGGAGGGAGAGAGAACCAGGGAATTATAGACCGGTCAGCCTGACCTCAGTAGTGGGTAAAATGATGGAATCAATTATTAAGGATGTCATAGCAGCGCATTTGGAAAATGGTGACATGATAAGTCAAAGTCAGCATGGATTTGTGAAAGGGAAATCATGCTTGACAAATCTTCTGGTAAAGTTGACAAAGGAGAACCAGTTGATGTGGTATATTTGGACTTTCAGAAGGCTTTCGACAAGGTCCCACACAAGAGATTAATGTGCAAAGTTAAAGCACATGAGATTGGGGGTAGTGTGCTGACGTGGATTGAGAACTGGTTGTCAGACAGGAAGCAAAGAGTAGGAGTAAATGGGTACTTTTCAGAATGGCAGGCAGTGACTAGTGGGGTACCGCAAGGTTCTGTGCTGGGGCCCCATCTGTTTACATTGTACATTAATGATTTAGACGAGGGGATTAAATGTAGTATCTCCAAATTTGCGGATGACACTAAGTTGGGTGGCAGTGTGAGCTGCGATGAGGATGCTATGATGCTGCAGAGTGACTTGGATAGGTTAGGTGAGTGGGCAAATGAATGGCAGATGAAGTATAATGTGGATAAATGTGAGGTTATCCACTTTGGTGGTAAAAACAGAGAGACAGACTATTATCTGAATGGTGACAGATTAGGAAAAGGGAAGGTGCAACGAGACCTGGGTGTCATGGTACATCAGTCATTGAAGGTTGGCATGCAGGTACAGCAGGCGGTTAAGAAAGCAAATGGCATGTTGGCCTTCATAGCGAGGGGATTTGAGTACAGGGGTAGGGAGGTGTTGCTACAGTTGTACAGGGCCTTGGTGAGGCCACATCTGGAGTATTGTGTACAGTTTTGGTCTCCTAACTTGAGGAAGGACATTCTTGCTATTGAGGGAGTGCAGCGAATATTCACCAGACTGATTCCCGGGATGGTGGGACTGACCTATCAAGATAGACTGGATCAACTGGGCTTGTATTCACTGGAGTTCAGAAGAATGAGAGGGGACCTCATAGAAACCTTTCAAATTCTGACAGGTTTAGACAGGTTAGATGCAGGAAGAATGTTCCCAATGTTCGGGAAGTCCTGAACCAGGGGTCACAGTCTAAGGATAAGGGGTAAGCCATTTAGGACCGAGATGAGGAGAAACTTCTTCACCCAGAGAGTGGTGAACCTGTGGAATTCTCTACCACAGAAAGTAGTTGAGGCCAATTCACTAAATATATTCAAAAGAGAGTTAGATGAAGTCCTTACTACTCGGGGGATCAAGTGGTATGGCGAGAAAGCAGGAAGTGGGTACTGAAGTTTCATGTTCAGCCATGAACTCATTGAATGGCGGTGCAGGCTAGAAGGGCTGAATGGCCTGCTCCTGCACCTATTTTCTATGTTTCTATGTTTCTATGAACCTTCTCTGAACTGCCTCCAAAGCAAGTATATCCTTTCGTAATTATGGAAATCAAAACCGTATGCAGTATCCAGGTGTGGCCTCACCAATACCTTATATAGCTGTAGCAAGATGTCTCTGCTTTTATACTCCATCCCCTTCGCAATTAAGGCCAAGATTCCATTGGCCTGCCTGATCACTTGCTGTACCTGCATACTAACCTTTTTTGTTTCATGCACAACGACCCCAGGTCCTGCTGTAATGCAGCACTTTGCAATCAGTCTCCATTTAAGTAATAATTTGCTTTTTGATTTTTTTCTAACAATGTGCATGACCTCACACTTTCCAACGTTATCCTCCATCTGCCAAATGTTTACGCACTCACTTAGCCTTGTTATGTCCTTTTGCAGATTTTTTTGTGCCCTCCTCACACATTGCTTTTCCTCCCATCCTTGTATCGTCAGCAAACTTGGCTACGTTACACTCAGTCACTCCTTCCAAGTTGTTTATATAGATTGTAAATAGTTGGGGTCCCAGCACTGATCCCTGTGGCATATGGAATTTAGGTCCTTCATTGAAACAGCTGTGAATTTTTTGACGTGGAAGCAAGTCATCCTTGATTTGAGGGACTGCCTATGATGATGATGATTATCCTTCCTTAAATACGGAGACCAAAACTGTACGCAGTACTCCAGTTGTGACCTCACCAATACCCTGTACAGTTGTAGCAGGACTTCTCTACTTTTATACTCTATCCCCCTTGCAATAAAGGCCAACATTCCATTTGCCTTCTTGATTACTTGCTGTACCTGCAAACTAACCATTTGTGTTTCATGCACCAGGACCCTCAGGTCCCTCTGTGCTGCAGCACTTTCTAATGTTTCTCCATTTAAATTATAATTTGCTTTTCTATTTTTTCTGCTACCTTTATCTCACTCCCCCTGCTGGTATCTCTCTGTATCACAGTATCAGTCTCACCTTTATCTCACTCCCCCTGCTGGTGTGCCTCCATATCACAGTATCAGTCTCAGCTTTATCTCACTCCCCGCTGGTGTGTCTCTGTATCACAGTATCAGTCTCACCTTTATCTCACCCCCCCTGCTGTTATATCTCCATATCACAGTATTAGTCTCACCTTTATCTCACCGCGCCCCCCTCCCCCGCCTGCTGGTGTATCTCTGTATCACAGTATCAGTCTCACCTTTATCTCACTCCCCCTGTTGGTGTATCTCTGTATCACAGTATCAGTCTCACCTTTATCTCACTCCCCCTGCTGGTATCTCTCTGTATCACAGTATCAATCTCACCTTTATCTCACTCCCCCTGCTGGTATCTCTCTCTATCACAGTATCAGTCTCACCTTTATCTCACTCCCCCTGCTCATCTCTCTCATCTGGAGGGAGGAGAGCATGCCGGGAGATCTTGAAGATGCAGTGATCATAATCATCTTTAAAAAAGTGGACAAGTCCGACTGCGGCAACTACAGAGGAATCTCCCTGCTATCAACCACTGGGAAAGTCGTTGCTCGAGTCCTCCTCAACCGTCTTCTCCCAGTGGCCGAGGAGCTCCTCCTGGAGTCGCAGTGCGGACTTCGTCAACTCCGGGGCACAATGGACATGATTTTTGCAGCGCGACAGCTTCAGGAAATATGCAGGGAGCAGTGCCAGCCCTTATACATGGCCTTCTTCGATCTTACAAAGGCCATTGACACTGTCAACCGCGACGGTCTATGGAGCGTCGTCCTCCATTTCGGATGCCCCCAAAAGTACGTCACCATCCTCTGCCTGCTCCACGATGACATGCAGGCTGTGATCCTTACCAACGGATCCAGCACAGACCCAATTCATGCCCAGACCGGGGTCAAGCAGGGCTGCATCATCACCCCAACCCTCTTCTCAATCTTCTTCGCTGCCATGCTCCATCTCACAGTTGATAAGCTCCCCGCTAGAGTGGAGCTAAACTACAGAACCAGTGGGAAGCTGTTCAACCTTCGCTGTCTCCAGGCCAGGTCCAAGACCACTCCAACCTCTGTCATCGACCTACAGTATGTGGATGACGCCTGCGTCTGTGCACATTCTGAGGCTGAACTCCAGGATATAGTCAACATATTTACCGAGGCATATGAAAGCATAGGCCTTACGCTAAACATTACTAAGACAAAGGTCTTCCACCAGCCTGTCCTGGCCACACAGAACTGCCCCCCAGACAACAGGATCCATGCCCTGGATAACATGGACCACTTTCCCTATCTCGGGAGCCTCCTTTCAACAAGAGCAGGCATTGACGACGAGATCCAAAACCGCCTCCAGTGCGCCAGTGCAGCCTTTGGACACCTGAGGAAAAGAGTGTTTGAAGATCTGTCCCTCAAAACTGTTACCAAGCTCATGGTCTACAGGACCATAGTAATACTTGCCCTCCTGTATGGCTCAGAGACTTGGACCATGTACAGTAGACAACTCAAGTCGCTGGAGAAATACCACCAGCGATGTCTCCGAAAGATCCTGCAAATCCCCTGGGAGGACAGACGCACCAACGTTAGCGTACTTGTCCAGACCAACATCCCCAGCATTGAAGCACTGACCACACTTGATCAGCTCCACTGGGCAGGCCACATAGTCCGCATGCCAGACATTTGACTTCCAAAGCAAGCGCGCTACTCGGAACTCGTCCACGGCAAACAAGCCAAAGGTGGGCAGAGGAAACGTTACAAGGACACCCTCAAAGCCTCCCTGATAAAGTGCAACATCCCCACCGACACCTGGGAGTCCCTGGTCATAGACTGCCCGAAGTGGAGGAAGTGCATCCGGGAGGGCGCTGAGCTCCTCGAGTATCGTCGCCAAGAGCATGCAGAAATCAAGCGCAGGCAGCAGAAGGAGCGTTCGGCAAACCAGGCCCCCTGCCCAACCTTTCTCTAAACTACTATCTGTCCCACCTGTGACAGACTGTGGTTCTCGTATTGGACTGTACAGCTACCTAAGAACTCATGCTAAGAGTGGAAGCAAGTCTTCCTCGATCCCGAAGGACTGCCTATGATGATGATATCTCACTCCCCCTGCTGGTATCTCTCTGTATCACAGCTCACTCAATCTCACCTTTATCTCACTCCCCCTGCTGGTATCTCTTTGTATCACAGTATCAGTCTCACCTTTATCTCACTCCCCCTGCTGGTGTATCTCTGTATCACAGTATCAGTCTCACCTTTATCAGCTCCCCCTGCTGGCGTGTCTCTGTATCACATAGAAACATTGAAATAGGTGCAGGAATAGGCCAATAGGCCATTCGGCCCTTCGAGCCTGCACCACCATTCTATAAGATCATGGCTGATCACAGTATCAGTCTCACCTTTATCTCTCCCTCTGGTGAATTAAAGGAATGGGATTGGTGCTCAATGTATTAAAGAAATGGGATCTGGTCCCAGAGAATTAAAGGAATTAGTTCAGATACCAGATGATTAAAAAAATGAGATTGGATCCAGTGAATTAAAGGAATGGGACCAGATCGCAGAGGGTTTAAGGAGTGGAATAATATCCTAGTGAATTAAAGGAATGGGATTGAATCCAGTGAATTAAAGGAATGTTATCTGATCCTGTAATGCACTCCTGGGAAAATGTTCTTATTTATTGCCTTGCTAACCTGTGGGGTAATGCATTTGGGGAGGGTTAACAAGGGAAGGGACTACACATTAAATGGTAAGATACTGAGAAGTGTAGAGGAACAGAGGAACCTTGGACTGCATGTCCACAGATCCCTGAAGATAGCAGGCCAGGTTGATAAGGTGGTTAAGAAGGCATACGGAATGCTTGCCTTCATTAGCCAAGGCATAGAATATAAGAGCAGGTGGGTTATGCTTGCACTGTATAAAACACTGGTTAGGCCACAGCTGGAGTACTGCATGCAGTTCTGCTCACCGCATTACAGGAAGGACAGGATTGCACTGGAGAGTGCACAGAGGAGATTTACGAGGATGTTGCCGGGAGTGGAGAATCTTAGTTATAAGGACAGATTGGATAGGCTGGGTTTGTTTTCCTTGGAACAGAGGAGGCTGAGGGGAGACCTCATTGAGGTACATCAAATTATGAGGGACCTAGATATAGTGGAAAGAAAAAGCCAATTTCCCTTAGCAGAGGGATCAACAACCAGGGAGCATAAATTTAAAGAAATTGGTAAAAGGTTTAGAGGGGATTTGAGGGGAAATGTCTTCATGCAAAGGGTTGTGAGGGTCTGGAACTCACTGCCTATAAGGGAGGTAGAGGCAGAAACCCTCACCACATTTAAAAAGTACTTGAATGTGCACTTGAACTGCCGTAATCTGCAGGGTTACAGACCTAGAGCTGGAAAGTGGGATTAGGCTGGATAGCTCTTGCTGTCCTGAGTGGACACATTCGGCCAACATGGCCTCCTTCCATGCTGTAAATGTCCATGATTCTATGACTGGTGTATTTGTACACCAATAACATACTCAATCAGCGGCATAGGACTTTATTTCACTCTGCTGGGAAACAGCGGGCAACAATTTCAGTTGCAAAATATCACTTTACGAAGTTAAATCATCTAACATTAATTTAGGAGGAATCCACTGGCAGTGACAAGGGCACTCAGATATGGAGTTTTATATCCTGAGGAACAATCAGAGTCTCTGCAAACATCCCCGTGTCCCACTCGTCCCGCATTCTCTCCCCCCGGGACCCGCTCGCTCGCCCTTCCCCCCCCCCCCGAGTCCCGCTCTCGCTCACCCTTCCCCCGGGTTCCGCTTTTTCGCCCTCCCCCGGGTCCCGCTGGCTCGCCCTGCCCCCGGGTCCCGCTGGCTCACCCTCCCCCCGGGTCCCGCTCGCTCGGCCTCCCCCCGGGTCCCGCTCTCTCGCCCTCCCCCCGGGTCCCGCTCTCGCTCGCCCTCCTCCAAGGTCCCGCTCGCTCGCCCTCCCCCCGCGTCCCGCTCGCTCTCCCTTATTGCAGTATTTAACGACTTAGCAGCTTTTTGCCACTTTGCTAATTATAGCAATTCAACTGTTCTCAGGGTTCATATTTAATTCAAACCAGGAGACTCTTGTTCAGATTATAACAAATGCTTTTAATACAGGTATATTGAGTAAAAACAACAGAGATTTAACAAGTAAATTAAGTTCTGTTACAAAAAGTAATACTTAACAAATGATAGTCACAGCCTGAATCCCGATAGCGACCTCTCGATCGACCGTGGGGCCGACTCCCCTTATCTCCTTTCTCCTCTGAAGATTCTTTCTTCTGTTCTTGACTTGGTTCACACTGCCCCTTTAGTGGAATAGCTGTTACTTTGTACCTTTTCCCCCATTCAAATGCTGTGAGAAGCTGCAGCTGTTTCAGCCTCACAATAGATCATTTGAGTCCACTGCTTTTGACCTTCTATGTTATCTCTATCTCCCTCCCTGTGGCAGGAATCACTTCTCTGAGAAATATTATACAGATCATGTCACACAGAATTATACTGAGCTTGGCTTTACAAAATGATGATAAATGTTGCATGTTGCAAACCTGTATCTTATTGATTAATAATATTGGCCTTGATCATTCTAGTTCTAAATGAAGCTGTATCAGCAGTTACAAAAATGGTGAACATAATATGGCTCAATTTATCATGACACTTTGCTTCTCAGCCTTTGGCGATTTTCTGACATTTATAAGCGAGTTTTGCAAATAATCAATGTATATAAAGGAAGTTACAAACATAAAGGTTATTCATTAATTAAATACATGTAAAATAAGCTTTTTAATTCTAACATGTGTCAATAGGTGATATATTACAGTGTCCCGCTCTCGCTGCCCCCCCCCCCCCCCGCCCCCCGCCGTGTCCCGCTCTCCTCCCATGTCCCGCAAGACATTAGCTTGGATGATGTGGAATCCGTATGGGTAGAGCTGCGGAACAACAAAGGGCAGAAAACGCTAGTTGGAGTTGTGCACAGACCACCAAACAGTAGTAGTGACGTTGGGGATGGCATCAAACAGGAAATTAGACTAACAAAACTGGTAGCAATAGGGTGGAGGAGGATATCCTGGACTGTATAAGGGATGGTTTTCTGGACCAATATGGCAAGGAACCAACTAGAGAGCTGGGTGTTGTGTAATGAGAGGGGATTAACTCGCAATCTTGTTGTGCGAGGCCCCTTGGGGAAGACTGACCATAATATGATAGAATTCTTTATTAAGATGGAGAATGACACAGTTAATTCAGAGACTAGGGTCCTGAACTTCGATGGTGTGAAACGTGAATTGGCGAGAATAGATTGGCAAATGATACTTAAAGGGTTGACGGTGGATAGGCAATGGCAGACGTTTAAAGGTCACATGGATGAACTTCAACAATTGTACATCCCTGTCTGGTGTAAAAAATAAAACAGGGAAGGAGGCTCAACCGTGGCTAACAAGGGAAATTAAGGATAGTGTTAAATCCAAAGAAGAGGCATATAAATTGGCCAGAAAAAGCAACAAACCTGAGGACTAGGAGAGATTTAGAATTCAGCAGAGGAGGACAAAGGGTTTAATTAGGAGAGGGAAAATAGAGTACGAGAGGAAGCTTGCTGGGAACATAAAAACTGATGGCAAAAGCTTCTATAGATATGTGAAGAAAAAAAGATTAGTGAAGACAAACGTAGGTCCCTTGCAGTCAGAATCAGGTGAATTTATAATGGGGGACAAAGAAATGGCAGACCAATTGAACAAATACTTTGGTTCTGCCTTCACTAAGGAAGACACAAATAACCTTCTGGAAATACTAGGGGACCGAGGGTCTAGCCAGAAGGAGGAACTGAAAGAAATCATTATTAGTCAGGAAATTGTGTTAGGGAAATTGCTGGTCGATAAATCCCCAGGGCCTGATAGTCTGCATCCCAGAGTACTTAAGGAAATGGCCCTAGAAATAGTGGATGCATTGGTGATCATTTTCCAACAGTCTATAGACTCTGGATCAGTTCCGATGGACTGGAGGGTAGCTAATGTAACCCCACTTTTTAAAACAGGAGGGAGAGAGAAAACAGGCAATTAAAGACCAGTTAGCCTGACATTGGTAGTGGGGAAATTGTTGGAATCAATTATTAAAGATGTAATTGCAGCGCATTTGGAAAGCAGTGATAGGATCGGTCCAAGTCAGCATGGAGTTATGAAAGAGAAATCATGCTTGACAAATCTTCTAGACGTTTTTGAGAATGTAACTAGTAGAGTGGACAAGGGAGAACCAGTGGATGTGGTGTATTTCGACTTTCAAAAGGCTTTTGACAAGGTCCCACACAAGAGATTAGTGTGCAAAATTAAAGCATATTGTGTTGGGGGTAATGTATTGATGTGGATAGAGAACTGGTTGGCAGACAGGAAGCAAAGAGTAGGAATAAACGGGTCCTTTTCAGAATGGCATGCAGTTATTAGTGGTGTATTGCAATATTCAGTGCTGGGATCCCAGCTATTTGCAATATACATTAATGATTTAAAGAAAGGAATTGAATGTAATATCTCCAAGTTTGCAGATGACACTAAGGTAGGTGGTAGTGTGAGCTGTGAGTAGGATGCTAAGTGGCTATAGGTTAGGTGAATGAGCAAATGCATGGCAGATGCAGTATAATGTAGATAAATGTGAGGTTATCCACTTTGGTGACAAAAACAGGAAGGCAGAATATTATCCGAATGGTGACAGATTAGGAAAAGGGGAGGTGCAACGAGACCTGGGTGTCATGGTACATCAGTGATTGAAAGTTGGCATGCAGGTACAGCAGGCAGTGAAGAAGGCAAATGGCTTGTTGGCCTTCATAGCGAGAGGATTTGAGTATAGGAGTAGGGAGGTCTTACTGCAGTTGTACAGGGCCTTGGTGAGGCCACACCTTGAATATTGTGTTCAGTTTTGGTCTCCTAATCTGAGGAGGGACATTCTTGATATTGAGGGAGTGCAGCGAAGGCTCACCAGACTGATTCCCGGGATGGCAGGATTGACCAATGAAGAAAGACTGGATCGACTAGGCTTATACTCACTAGAATTTCGAAGAATGAGAGGGGATCTCATAGAAGCATATAAAATTCTGACGGGATTGGACAGGTTAGATGCAGGAAGAATGTTCCCGATATTGGGAAAGTCCAGAACCAGGGGACACCGTCTCAGGATAAGGGTTAAGCCATTTAGGACCGAGATGAGGAGAAACTTCTTCACTCAGAGAGTTGTGAGCCTGTGGAATTCTCTATCACAGAAAGTTGTTGAGGCCAGTTCGTTAGATGCATTCAAAAGGGAGTTAGATATGACCCTTATAGCTACAGGGATCAAGGGGTATGGAGAGAAAGCAGGAAGGGGGTACTGAGGTGAATGATCAGCCATGATCTTATTGAATGGTAGTGCAGGCTCGAAGGGCGGAATGGCCTACTCCTGCACTTATTTTCTATGTTCCAACCCCCACCCCCGCCGTGTCTCTCTCTCTCCCCTCCCCGTGTCCCCCTCCCCCCCACCCCGTGTATCTCTGCCCCCCGTGACCCTATCCCCCCAGACCTTCTCCCCCCCCCGTGACCCGACCCCCCCCACCCCCGTGTCCCTCTTCCCCGTGTCCCCCCTCTCTCCCCCCGTGTCTCTCTCTCTCTCTCTCTCTTCCCCATGTCTCTCTCTCTCTCTCTCTCCCCCACCCCGTGTCTCCCTCTCTCTCTCTCTCTCTCTCTCTCCCCCCCCCCATGTCTCTCTCTCTCTCTCTCTCTCCCCCCACCCCGTGTCTCTCTCTCTCTCTCTCTCTCCCGTCTCTCTCTCTCTCTCTCTCCACCCGTCTCTCTCTCTCTCCCCCATCTCTCTCTCTCTCTCCCCCGCGTCTCTCTCTCTCTCTCCCCCCGTCTCTCTCTCTCCCCCCGTCTCTCTCTCTCTCCCCCCGTCTCTCTCCCTCTCTCTCCCCCGTCTCTCTCTCTCTCTCTCTCTCCCCCCGTCTCTCTCTCTCTCTCTCCCCCTGTCTCTCTCTCTCTCTCTCTCTCCCCCTCCTCCCATCTCTCTCTCTCTCTCCCCTCCTCCCCCCATCTCTCTCTCTCTCCCCCCGTCTCTCTCTCTCTCTCCCGTCTCTCTCTCTCCCCCCGTCTCTCTCTCTCTCTCTCTCTCTCTCCCCCTCCCCCTCCCCCATCTCTCTCTCTCTCTCCCCCCCTCCCCCCATCTCTCTCTCTCTCTCTCTCTCCCCCATCTCTCTCTCTCTCTCTCTCCCCCGTCTCTCTCTCTCTCTCTCTCTCTCTGTTTCCCCCCCCGTCTCTCTCTCTCTCTCTCTCTCTCCCCCTGTCTCTCTCTCTCTCTCCCCCGTCTCTCTCTCTCTCTCTCTCTCTCTCCCCATCTCTCTCTCTCTCTCCCCGTCTCTCTCTCTCTCTCTCTCTCTCTCTCTCCCCGTCTCTCTCTTCCCCCCCATCTCTCTCTCTTCTCCACCCCCCCCGTCTCTCTCTCTCCCCCCCTCTCCCCCTCTCCTCCATGTTTGCTGACATCACCCCGTGAATGGCCGAGTTCTAAGTTTAAGATTATTGCCCCTTGTTCTGGACTCCCCACCAGAGGAGATAATTTCTTCCTATCTCCCATATTAACTGCTGTAATCATCTTAAACACCTGGATTACATCACTCCTTAATCTTCTCTACTATTGGATATACACGCTCAGTCTATGCAACCTGCACTTTCTGCCCGACCCACCAATCAGTCTACAATCTCTGTCCAGTTCACATTCCCTGCGCTGTCTAATTCCTTGAGGAATCTCTTGATGCTGTTGTTGCTCAACTCCCAGAACAGCCTCTTCACATTATAGTTCTACCCATCGCCCCCACCCCTGCCCTGGGCTGTGGTCCCTCTCCCCCCGGGCCCTGCGCCCTCTTCCCCGGCTGTGGGTTCGGTGTTGTCAGCGAATAAGGCTGAAAAGTTGAATTTGAAGTGGATGGGGAGGCCCTTGCTATCTCTGGGGACCTCAGTCTCCCAGTTGTGAAGGTTCCCCAGGAGAGCGGGTGTCTGCCCGTCGCACGATGTGATCAGGAGCCGGGGGGGGGGGGGCGCTCTCTGATCCTCACAAACAGCGGGTCAGCATCTTTCGACAATGAAACGGCTGACGCTCTGGCGGCTACACACAGAAAATTATATTTATAATCCAACGGCCTAATCATCAGAATGACCCACCAGTTTACAAATTGCGGAACCACAATACAGAGAGAGTAGGGGACCCGGAAACCCTCCTGGTGATGGATTATATACTCGGTCATGCTGTACCAACCCTCGATGCTGTCAGTTATTTGGAACCTGAACGGATCCTCCCAGTCCACACCCAGGATGTAATTGACCAGACCATTGATCAGATCGTTTCTCTCCGATTCCTCACCCCCACAGACCAGGATTGCCCTGAGATTGCTCGAGCTCCCGGCTTCTCCAAAGTCGTACTTTCCCCACTCTCCGCCTCCCCTCTCCCTCACAGGGAGCTGGTAGACTGCCGGCCTCCCGTCCTTCACCAGCTGACTCATTCCATGAACCCTCTCCGCTAACTGAGCGGGAATCCTCTCCCTCGGTGTGAGCACCCCTACCTCCCGGCTCGGAGCACCGAGTCCCGCTGCCCCGCAGTCAGCGCTCACCCTGATCCTGTAGCCCGTGGCGACGGTCAGATTGCCCACACTGCACTCACAGCTCTCACTCTGGGTCATCAGCTCGGTCCACGGGCCTTCCTGGCTCTGGTCCTTCCGATATTGGACAATGTAGTGCCCGATATTCACCCCTTCACCAAGCTGGGTAGGAGGGGCCCAGGTGATGGTTAGTGAGGTGGGTTGGACATTGGATACTGAAACCTCACTGGGTGAGGCAGCAGGGAGAGTGAGGACACTGGGAGTGGCATCACTAAGCAAACCCACCCATGGGTGGTACACGGGGGTGAACCTGAACTGATAGGCTTTGTGTGGCTGTAATCCGGACACTGTGAAGGTCTCAGTGCCATCCTGTGTGTCCTGTCAGGTCCAATCCTTGTCTCCCACACACATGTACCCTACCCTGAACATCAACACCTGTCCCCATGTTATCTCCAGGGGCCCTGAGCTGTAGTGTTACACTGCATTCGGTTGTTCCACTGATCAATGGCATTTCAGGTTTTTCCAGTTTGAATTCCTTATTCACCAAAATTCCCCGCTCATACAGGAAAATCGATGTCCCGGTACAACTCTTGTCATCCACTGAAGCGATCGCGATCTTGCAGCGCTCTGCACCCTTTGCTTTCCCATAGGATTTGTTGGACTCGGTGAAATCCAGGAACAGTATCACTCGCTGTCTCATTTGTTGCAACACCGACTGTTCCTTGAACCACTCTGCGTTTGGCGGGCTTGTGTCACCTTGTGATGTGCCGCCTGGTTCCTGCAAAGACCGTGGGGCCCTGAGGTAACTGGACAGTTCCTGCAGACAAGCATCTGGGTCCCAAAATGAGGTGAAGGTGAAACAGACAACTTGTTCAATCATTGGATCCATTAAGACCATGTCCAACTGGCTCTTTGTCAGAGCGTCCACTCCTGCCAAAATCTCCAGGTACTCGCTCACTGTGTTCATTTCCTGCTCTTTCCTCAACACCCAAGAGGTCAGCGAGGAGTTTCTGAATGGAGATCGCTCTTTCCGTTCCAAGATATCCACCAGCCCGCTTTCCTCTCGCCCCGTTCCACGGATGGACGGCAGAATCTTGGCCAGATTTTTCTGAAAGACCATCTGGTATTCCAGGCACATCTCCTTGAAGGTTTGGACCTTTGCCTTTAACTCGGGGAATTGTCTGGCAGCTGGGTGATTGATCAGATCATTGCAGCTCATTTTTAGGTCACGGAACTGGTCCAAGACCAGCTGGCAGCGATTGACCAGCCCAATACTGATCTCCCGCACAATCTGGGTAGCTTTCGAGTTCAGCAAACTCAGAGGGTACAGCCATACCCTCAAGGGCACTGCCTTCTCTCCATTATCGACCAGCAACTTGGGGAGGGTTGAATAGACTTGAAGGGCGTCTTGGTAGCTCACTGGATTTTTATCCAATAAGAAATCTCCATGAAACGTGCAGTTGAATTTCTCGACAGTTTTCTTCTCATTATCTGACAGATTCACAGAGCCACTACCCTCAATGGAGAAGCTGGGGATCTTTTTAACCATCACCTGCAGGTTGCCCTCAATGTCATCCTTATTGTCACTGGAACTATATTGCCGGTCAAAGAAGAAGAATGCCTGAGCGCCGTACAACACTGCCATGACAACGTGAGTGCCCGTGCCCTGGTCAATGACCGATGGGTAGGAGATATTGTTGGGACCCAGTTGGCTCATGGTCAGCTGCTCGAACCTGGTGGTGGCTCGGTAGTTGAGGGTGACCCGGGCTTGCTGCTTCGATGTCTTGGTGTCGTTCAGATATTTGGCCGAGCCGCTCACCTCCACCAGTGCCCCCAGAAAGCTGGCCTTGAGGGAGGCTTCCACATCCAAAGAGGACGTTTTGTCCTCAATGGAGTCAGAGCAAATGATGCTGAAGTCTGTGTTGGGTTTTGGCTGGATGTCAACATTCTTTCGGAGAGCATCCAAGTCCCATAAAGTAACACCTGCAAGGATGGAATGAACAGCTAGAATGAAAGGCAATACTGAAAGAGCGCAGGACAATGAGAAGGGCAGTCATGAGGGAGTGCCGCACTGTCGGAGGGGCAATACTGAGGGAGTGCTGCACTGTCGGAGGGACAGTACTGAGGGACACTGCACAGTCGGAGGGACAGTACTGAGGGAGTGCCGTACTGTCGGAGGGGCAGTACTGAGGGAGCTCTGCAGTCTCGGAGGGGCAGTACTGAGGGAGCTCTGCAGTGTCGGAGGGGCAGTACTGATGGAGCTTTGCAGTGTCGGAGGGGTAGTACTGATGGAGCTCTGCAGTGTCGGAGGGGCAGCACTGAGGGACTGCTGCACTGACGGAGAGCATTACTGAGGGAGGACTGCACTGTCCGAGGGGCAGTACTGAGGGAGCACCGCAATGTGGGAGGGGCAGTACAGAGGGAGCGCTGCACTGTGGGAGGGGCAGTATAGAGGGAGCATTGCGCTGTGGGAGGGATGCTACTGAGTGGAATATGCAATGTCGGAGGGGCAATACTAAGGGGAATGTGTACTGTCGGAGGGGCAATACTGAGGGAGCGCCGCACAGTCGGAGGGGCAGTACTGATGGAGCGCCGCACTGTTGGAGGGGCGGTACTGAGGGAGCGCCGTACTGTCGGAGGGGCAGTACTGTGAAATATGCACTGTCGGAGGGGCACTACTGAGGGAGCGCTGTAATGTCGGAGGGACAGTGCTGAGGGAATGCTGCACTGTCGGAGGGGCAATACTGAGGGAGTGTTTCACTGTGGGAGGGGCAGTAATGAGTGAGTGCCGTACGGTCGGAGGGGCATTACTGAGTGAGCGCCGCACTGTCGCAGGGACAGTACTGAGGGAGCGCCGCACTGTCGGAGGGACAGTAGTGGGGCTGTGCTGCACAGTTGGAGGAGCAATACTGAGGGAGCGTGTCACTATCGCAGGGTCAGTACTGAAAAAAACACGGCAATGTTAGAGCAGAAGTACTGAGGGTGCACCTTACTATCAGATGGGCAGTACTGAGGGAGTGCTGCACTGTCAGAGGGGCAGTACTGAGGGAGCACCGCACTCTCGGAGGGGCAGTACTGAGGGAGCACCGCACCTTCGGAGGAGCAGTACTGAGGGAGCGCTGTAATGTCGGAGGGACAGTGCTGAGTGAATGCTGCACTGTCGGAGGGGCAGTACTGAGGGATGTTTCACTGTGGGAGGGGCAGTAATGAGGGAGTGCCGCACTGTCGGAGGGGCAATCCTGAGGGAGCGCTGCACGTTCTGAGGAGCAGTACTGAGGGAATGCTGCACTGTCGGAGGGGCAGTACTGAGGGAGCACTGCAGTGTCGGAGGCGCAGGACTGAGGGAGCGCTGGACTGTCGGAGGGGCATTACTGAGGGTTCACCTTACTATCAGATGTGCAGTACTGATGGAGTGCCGCACTGTCGGTGCGGCAGTACTGAGGGAGTGCCGCACTGTCGGTGGGGCAGTACTGAGGGAGCGCCACACTGTCGGTGGGGCAGTACTGAGGGAGCACCGCACTGTTGGAGGGGGAGGACTGAGGGAGTGCCGCAGTGTCAGAGGGGCATTACTGAGGGAGTACCGCACTGTCCAAGGGGCATTAGTGAGGGAGTGCTGCACAGTTGGAGGAGCAATACTGAGGGAGCGTGTCACTATCGCAGGGTCAGTACTGAAAAAAACGCGGCAATGTTAGAGCAGAAGTACTGTGGGTGCACCTTACTATCAGATGGGCAGTACTGAGGGAGGGTTGCACTGTCGGAGGGGCAGTACTGTGCGAGCGCCACACTGTCGGAGGGACAGTACTGAGGGAGTGCTGCACTGTCGGAGGGGCGGTACTGAAAGAGTGCTGCACTGTTGGAGGGGCAGTACAGTGTGTAAGATGGCTACTGTCATTATAACATTGGGAAACTGAGAGATGGCTGCTAAAATGACCAAAGCCTTACACAAAGTGTTTAGAAAATTAAAAGATAAATACCTTCCAGTGGATGTGGTGTATTTGGACTTTCAAAAGGCTTTTGACAAGGTCCCACACAGGAGATTGGTGCGCAAAATTAAAGCACATGGTATTGGAGGTAATGTACTGATGTGTATAGAGAACTGGTTGGCAGACAGGAAGCAGAGAGTCGTGATAAATGGGTCCTTTTCAGAATGGCAGGCAGTGACAAGTGGGGTGCCGCAGGGCTCAGTGCTGGGACCCCAGCTCTTTACAATATACATTAATGATTTAGATGAAGGAATTGAATGTAATATCTCCGAGTTTGCAGATGACACTAAGCTGGGTGGCGGTGTGAGCTGTGAGGTGGATGCTAAGAGGCTGCAGGGTGAATTGGACAGGTTAGGTGAGTGGGCAAATGCATGGCAGATGCAGTATAATGTGGATAACTGTGAGGTTATCCACTTTGGTGGCAAAAACATGAACGCAGAATATTATCTGAATGGTGACAGATTTGGAAAAGGGGGAGGTGCAGCGAGACCTGGATGTCATGGTATATCATGCATTGAAAGTTGGCATGCAGGTACAGCAGGCGATGAAGAAGGCAAATGGTATGTTGGCCTTCATAGCTAGGGGATTTGAGTATAGGAGCAGGGAGGTCTTCTTGCAGTTGTACAGGGCCTTGGTGACGCCACACCTGGAATATTGTGTTCAGTTTTGGTCTCCTAATCTGACGAAGGACATTCTTGCTATTGAGGGAGTGCAGCGAAGGCTCACCAGACTGATTCCCGGGATGGCGGGACTGACATATGAGGAGAGACTGGATCAACTGGGCCTTGATACACTGGAGTTTAGAAGGATGAGAGGGTATCTTCTAGAAACATATAAAATTCTGACGGGACTGGAGAGGTTAGAGGCTCCCAATGTTGGGGGTGTCCAGAACCAGGGGTCACAGACTAAGGATAAGGGGTAAGCCATATAGGACTGAGATGAGGAGAAACCTCTTCACTCAGAGTTGTTAACCTGTGGAATTCTCTTCCGCAGAGAGTGTTGATGCCAGTTCATTAGATATATTCAAAAGGGAGTTAGATATGGCCCTTACGGCTAAAGGGATCAAGGGATATGGAGAGACAGCAGGAAAGGGGTACTGAGGTGAACGATCAGCCATGATCTTATTGAATGGTGGTGCAGGTTCGAAGGGCCGAATGGCCTACTCCTGCACCTATTTTCTATGTTTCTATGTTTTAAGTAATGAAAAATAAAGGAGATAAGAGTACAACCCCTGATAACGGCTGTGGGAGGGGCGTGGGGGGGGGGGGGGGGTGGCGTTGAGAATGTTCTGAGAGTTCTGTAAAACAAACATTCATCTCTCTGAAGGGCCACTAATTAAACAGATTGGAACATTTGGTTGTGGCCCCTCGAATTCCGGCTTAAATATGAGTCATAGAAGAGGTAATACGGACTGCAGTCAAAAGGAGCCCTTAGGTTGGTGACTCGGATGAGTTTTCCCGGGACAAGGAGGTCTGACCAGCATCTGGGTCTGAGGAGCATCAAGAGGGAGTCTTTACTTATTTACTTTGTACATGTTGTGCTGAATATAATGGTGGCCTCTGTGTGAGAATTAACTTTTGTTACAAAAATAAATGGCTTCATGGATATTTCAACACTGTGTATAGGTGTCTGTAGTTCCAGGAGTAACAAATACTGTAACGTAGGGTAAAGGCACATTTCTTTATATGTTCAAGAGGGAGCATTGCACTGTCGGAGGGGCAGCACTGAGGGAGCGCTGCACTGTCGGAGGGGCAGCACTGAGGGAGCGCTGCACTGTCGGAGGGGCAGCACTGAGGGAGCGCTGCACTGTCGGAGGGGCAGCACTGAGGGAGCGCTGCACTGTCGGAGGGGCAGCACTGAGGGAGCGCTGCACTGCCGGAGGGGCAGTACTGAGGGAGCGTTGCACTGTCAGAGTGGCAGCACTGAGCACTGAGGAAGCACTGAACTGTCTGAGGGGCAGTACTGAGAGAGCACTGCACTGTCGGAGGGGCAGCACTGAGGGAGAGCTGCACTTTCAGAGGGGCAGCACTGTGGGAGCGCTGCATTGTCGGACGGGCCGCACTAAGGGAGCGCTGCACTGCCGGAGGGGCAGTACTGAGGGAGCGTTGCACTGTCAGAGGGGCAGCGCTGAGCACTGAGGAAGCACTGAACTGTCTGAGGGACAGTACTGAGAAAGCACTGCACTGCCAGATGGGCAGTACTGAGGGAGCGCCGCAGTGTCGGAGGGGCAGTACTGAGCTTGTGCCGCACTGTCGGAGTGGCAGTACTGAGGGAGTGCCGCACTGTCCAAGGGTCAGTACTGAGTGAGTGCCACACTGTCAGAGGGGCAGCACTGAGTGAGTGCTGCACTGTGGGATGGGCATTACTGAGGGAGCGCCGCACTGTGGGAAGGGCAGTATAGAGGGAGCACTGCACTGTGGGAAGGGCAGTATAGAGGGAGCACTGCACTGTGGGACGGGCAGTACTGAGCGAGCACTGCACTGTCGGAGGGGCAGTACTGAGGGAGCGCTGCACTGTCGGAGGGGCAGTACTGAGGGAGCGCCGCACTGTCGGAGGGGCAGTACTGAGGGAGCGCCGCACTGTCAGAGGGGCAGTACTGAGGGAGCGCTGCACTGTCGGAGGGGCAGTACTGAGGGAGCGCCGCACGTTCAGAGGGGCAGTACTGAAGGAGCGCCGCACGTTCTGAGGGGCAGTACTGAGGGAGTGCTGCAGTGTCGGAGGCGCAGGACTGAGGGAGCGCTGGACTATCGGAGGGGCAGTACTGAAGGTTCACCTTACTATCAGATGTGCAGTACTGAGGGAGCGCCGCACTGTCGGAGGGGCGGTACTGAGGGAGTGCCACACTGTCGGAGGGGCAGTACTGAGGGAGTGCCGCACTGTCGGAGGGGCAGTACTGAGGGAGCGGCGCACTGTGGGAGCGCTGTACTGTCGGAGGGGCAGTACTGAGGTAGCGCCGCACTCTCAGAGGGGCACTACTATGGGAGCACTGCATTGTCAGAGAGGCAATACTGGGCGAGAGCTGCACTTTATTGGGGATTATATTGGCGTTAAATTATGAATTGTCTTGGGGTTATCACCTGAATTATATTGGGGATATATCATGGATTATATTGGGGTTATACCCTGGGTTATATTGGGGTTATATTGAGATTGTACCCTGGATTATATTGGTCTTATATTCTGGATTATATTGTGACTATTCCCTGGAATATGTTGGGTTATATAATGGATTATTTGGGGTAATAGGCTGAATTATATTGGGGTAATACCCTGGATTATATTGGGGTTGTAACCTGGGTTATATTGGGGTTATACACTATTATATTGGTTTTATACACTGGATTATATTGTGACTATTCCCTGGAATATGTTCTGGTTATATCCTGGATTATTTTGCGGTAATAGGCTGGATTATATTGCAGATATATCCTGAATTATGATGGGGTTATACCTGGATTATATTGGCGTTAAGTTATGAATTGAATTGGGGTTATATCCTGGATTATATTGGGGAATATCCTGAATTACATTTATGTGATATCCTGTATTATATTAGTGTTATATCCAGGATTATGTTTGTGTTATATTCTGGTTAATATTGTGGTTATATCTTGCATTACATTGGGGTTAAATCCTGAATTATTTGGAGTTATATCCTGGATTGTGTTATGGTTATATCTGGGATTAGACTTGTGTAATATCCTGGAATATATGGGGTTATATCCTGGCATATATTTTTGTAATATCCTGTCTTTTATATTGGGGTTATATCTGGGATTATATTGAGGTCATATCCTGCATTATATTGGGGTTATACCAAGAATTGTATTGAGATTATACGCAGTATTTTTAGTGGTTATATCCTGGAATGTATTGTGGTAATATCCTGGATAATATTGGGGATATATCCTGGATTATACTGTGGTTATACCCTGGATTATATTGGTTTATATCCTGGTTTATATTGGGGTTATATTCTGGGTAATATTTGGGATATAGCCTGTATTATATTGGGGTTATATCTGAATTATATTCGGATTATATCCGGGACTATATTGGGGTTACATCCTAAGAACATAATCATAAGAAATAGGAGCATGAGTCGGCCATTTGGCCCCTCGAGCCTGTTCCGCCATTCAATAAGATCATGGCTGATCTGATCTTGGCCGCAACTCTACTTCCCTGCCCGCTCCCCATAATCCTTGACTCCTCTGTGGTTCAAAAATCTATCTATCGCCACCTTAAATATATTCAAAGATCCAGCCTCAATACTTTCCTGGAAGAGAGAATTCCAAACGTTCAGGACATTCTGAGAAAAGAAATTCCTCCTCATTTCCGTTTTAAACGTGAAACCCATTATTCTGAAACTATGCCCCCTAGTTCTAGATTCGCCCATGAGGGGAAACATCCTTTCCACATCTACCCTGTCAAGCCCCCTCAGAATCTGATACTTTTTAATAAGATCACCTCTCATTTTTCTAAACTACAAAGATTAGGCCCAACCTGCTCAACATATCTTCATAAGACAACCCCTTCATCTCAGGAGTCAACTTGGTGAACCTTCTCTGAACTGCCTTCAATGCAAGTATATCCCTCCTTAAATAAGGAGACCAAAACTGCACGTAGTACTCCAGGTGTGGTCTCTCGAATGCCCTGTACAATTGTAGCAAGACTTCCCCACTTTTATTCTCCATCCCCCTTGCAATAAAGGACAACATTCCATTTGCCTTCGTAATTACTTACTGTATCTACATGCTAACTTTTTCTGTTTCATGTACAAGGACTCCCACGTCTCCCTGTACCGCAGCCTTTTGCAGTATATCTCCATTTAAATAATAATTTGTTTTTTTGTTCTTGCTAACAAAGTGGATAAGCTCACATTGACCCACATTATACTCCATCTGCCAAATTTTTGCTCACTCACATAACTTATCTATTTCCCTATGCAAATTCTTTATGGCCTCTTCACAACTTGATTTCTTAACTATCTTTGTATCATATCGAAATTTGTCTGCATTACACTCGGTCTCTTCATCCAAGTCGTTAATATAGATTATAAATAATTGAGGACCCAGCAATGATCGCTGTGGCACCCCACTAGTTCGAGTCGGCCAACGTGACAATGATCCATTTATCTAGACTCTCTGTTTTCTGTTAGTTAACCAATCCTCTATCCATGCTAATATATTACCCCAACTCCGTAACCTCTTATTTTGTGTAGTAACCTTTTATGTGGCAACTTATCGAATGCCTTCTGGAAATCCAAATACACCGCATCTACTGGTTCCCCTTCATCCACTCTGCTCGTTACATCCTCAAAGAACTCCAGCAAGTTTGTCAAACATGATTTCCCTTTCATAAAACCATGCTTACTCTTGATTGCATTATGATTTTCTAAATGTTTTGCCAGTACTCCTTAATAATGAACTCCAGCATTTTGCCAATGAAGATGTTAGGGTAACTGGTCTGTAGTTTCCTGCTTTCTGTCACCCTCCTTTCTAGAATAGGGGCGTTGCATTTGCAGTTTTCCAATCCGTTGGGACCAGAATCCAGGGAATTTTGGTAGATTACAACCAATGCATCCACTACCTCTGCAGCCACTTAGAAACATAGAAACATAGAAACTAGGTGCAGGAGTAGGCCATTCGGCCCCTCGAGTCTGCACCGCCATTCAATTAGTTCATGGCTGAACATGCAACTTCACTACCCCATTCCTGCTTTCTCGCCATACCCCTTGATCCTCCTAGTAGGAAAGACGACATCTAACTCCTTTTTGAATATATTTAGTGAATTGGCCTCAACAACTTTCTGTGGTAGAGAATTCCACAGGTTCACCACTCTCTGGGTGAAGAAGTTTCTCCTCATCTCGGTCCTAAATGGCTTACCCCTTATCCTTAGACTGTGACCCCTGGTTCTGGACTTCCCCAACATTGGGAACATTCTTCCTACATCTAACCTGTCTAAATCCGTCAGAATTTTAAACATTTCTATGAGATCCCCTCTCATTCTTCTGAACTCCTGAACTTCTTTTACAGCCCTAGGATGCAGGCCATCAGGTCCAGGGGACTTGTCCAACTTTCATCCCATTAGTTGCTGAGTACTTTTTCTCTAGTGATATTGATTGTTTTAAGTTTACCCCCTCCCTATCGCCTCTTGGTTATCTGTTATTATTGGGAAGCTTTTAGCAAGAAGACCGATACAAGATATTTGTTCAAAGTCTCTGCCATTTCCCTGTTCCCCATTATTAATTCCTCAGTCTCATCCCCTAAGGGACCAACGTTTACTTTAGCTACACTCTTCCTTTTTATATACCTGCAGAAGCTCTTACTGTCTGTTTACATATTTCTTTCTCGTTTATTCTCATAATCTATCTTCTCTCTCTCTCATTTATTTAGTCAGCCTTTTCTGGTTTCGAAAAATGTCCCAATCCTCTGGTCTTCCACTAATCATTGTGACATTGTTTGCCTTTGGTTTCAATTTGATACCATCCTTAACTATCTTAGTTAGCCATGGATGGTGCATCCTTTTATTAGAGTCTTTCTTTCACACTGAAATATATCTTTGCTGAGAGGTATGAAAGATCTCTTTAAATGTCTGCCACTGCTTTTCAACAATCTTACCCTTGAATCTATTTTTTCAGTTCACTTTAGCCAACTCCATCTTCATCCCTTTGTAATTGCCTTTATTTAAGTTCAGGGCACTAGTTTGAGACCCAGGTTTCCCTCCCTCAAACTGAATTTGAAATTCTAACATGCTATGATCACACTTCCCTCGAAGATCCTTTACTGTGAGATTATTAATTAATCCTATCTCATTCCATATTACCAGATCGAAAGTAATCAGCTCCTTGTTTGGTTCCACAATGTATTATTCTCAGAAACCATCCCGAATACACTCAATGAATTCATCCGCAAGGCTACCTTTGCCAATTTGATTTGACCAATCAATATGCAGATTAAAATCACCCACGATTATTGCCGTACCTTTCTTACAAGCCTCCATTATTTCTTGATCTATCGTCCTAATGTGTAGCCACTGTTAGGGGGCCTATAGATTACTCCCACCAGTGACATCTTCCCCTTATTATTTCTTATCTCCACCCAAACTGATTCTACGTCTTGATCTTCTGAGCCAATATCATTTCTCACTATTGCACTGATCTCATCCTTTATTAACAGAGCTACCCACCTCCTTTTCATTTCTGTCTATCTTTCTGAATTGTCAAATACCCCATAATATTTAATTCCCAGCCTTGGTCACCTTGCAACTGTGTCTCTGTAACGGCTATCAGATCATACCCATGTATTTCTATTTGTACCGTCAACTCATCTACCTTGTTATGAATGCTGTGTCCATTCAGATAAAGAGCTGTAATTTTTGGGTTTTCTTTTACCATTTTTCCCTTCTCTGACTCTACTTTCCAATGCACTCTTATGTTTATAGCTTGGTCCATTCCTGTCACATTCTGGTTATTATCCCTATCACTACCCTGCACTATTGACTTCTCCTTTTTCTTTGGCTTTTTAAATTTCACCTCACCTGAAGCCCCCCCATCTCCCCGCCCCCGCGCCCCACACACTATTTAGTTTAAAGCCCTATCTAAAGCCATATTTATTCGATTAGCCAGGACACTGGTACTTTCATGGTTCAAGTGAAGCCGGTCCCAATGGAACCCTTCTTGCTCCAGTACTGGAGCCCCATGAATCGAAACCCATTTCTCCGACACTAATCTTTGAGCCACGCATTCATCTCTCTGATATTATTTACCCTATGCCAATTTGCTCGCGGCTCTGGTAGTAAGCCAGAGATTATTACCTTTGTGCTTCTCCTTTTAAATTTAGCCCCTAGCTGCTCAGACTCCATCAGCAGAAGCTCTTTCTTTGTCCTACCTATGTCGGTGGTACCTACATGGACCACGATAATTGGATTTTCCCCCTCCACTCCAAGTTCCCTCCAGCTCAAAGGAGATGCCCTTAACCCTGGCAGGCAACACAGCCTTCGGGACTCATGCTCTTGGCGGCAGAGAACAGTATCTTTCCCCCCAAATATACTTTCCCCTTCCTCTACTACATTTCTTTTTAAACCCCCCAGTTGAAAGGCCCCCTGTACCATGGTGCTGTTGTCAATTTGCTCATCCTCCCTGCAGTTACTGCTCTCGTTCACACAGAGAGCACGGACCTCGTACCTGTTGGACAAATGCAAGGGCTGATTCTCCTCCGTCACTACCTCCTGGGTCCCTATACCTGCCTCACTCGTAGTCACACCCACCTGTCCCTGAACACGGACCACATTTGAATTATTAACCTGAGGGGCCACCTGGACCACAGCATCCAGGTAACTCTCCCCCTCCCTGTGTCGCAGTGTTTGAAGCTAGGACTCCAGCTCATCAACTCTGAGCAAAAGTTCCTCCAGTCGCCAACACTTACTGCAGATGTGGTCGCGGTGGAACACACTGGTGTCCACCAGCTCCCACATGCTGCAGCTGCAACACATTGCCTACCCTGCCATCTCCATTGTATTTTATTGCACTAATTATGTTTTCAAGTTTTGAAACATTAAATTAACTACTTATAGTTTTTAAGCTGCACTAAAACTCTTAATTTAAACCAATGCCCAAGTGTAGAAAAAAAAGAGAAATTCTAGTTCATATTGGTGTTTCAACCTGGATTACCTTGGGATTATTTCCTGGATTATATTGGCTTTATATCATGGATTATATTGGGGTTATATCCTGGATTTTTTCCTGAATTATATTGGGGCAATATCCTGGATTATATTGGGATTATTTCCTGGATTATATTGGTTTCCTATCCTGGATTATATTGGCATTATATCCTAGATCATATTGGGATTATATCCTGGATTATATTGTAGTTATATCCTGGATGATATTGATTTTATGTCCTGGTTTATATTGCGGATATTTCCTAATTATACAGGAGTCATATCCTAGGTTTTACAGGTTTATACCATGCATTATATCGGGGTTATATCCTGAATTATATTGGTATTACATACTGGATTATATTAGAGTTACATCCTGGTTTATATTGGTGTTACATCCTGGATTATGTTGGGATTACACCCAAGATTATATTGGAGTTATATCCTGTTTTTTTTAGGTGTTATATCCTGGTTATATTGCGAATACATCCTGGAAAATATTTGCGTTTTTCCCTCAATTATAGTTGGTTTATATCCTGGATTATATTGGGGTTATATCCTGGATTATATTGGGGTTATATCCTGGATTATATTGGGGTTATACCCTGGATTATATCGGTGTTATATCCTGGATTATATTGGGGTTATACCCTGGATTATGCTGGGGTTATATCGTGGATTATATTGGGGTTATCTCGTGGATTATATTGGGGTTATATCCTGGATTATATTGGGGTTATATCCTGGATTATATTGGGGTTATATCCTGGATTATATTGGGATTATATCCTGGATTATATTGGGGTTATACCCTGGATTATATTGGCGTTATACCCTGGATCACATTGGGGTTATATCCTGCATTATATTGGGATTATACCCTGGGATATATTGGGGTTATACCCTGGATTATATTGGGATTGGACCCTGGATTATATTGGGGTTATATCCTGGATTATATTGGGGTTATATCCTGGATTATATTTGGGTTATATCCTGGATTATATTGGGATTGTACCCTGGATTATATTGGGGTATATACCCTGGATTATATTGGGGTATATATCCTGGATTATATTGGGGTATATACCCTGGATTATATTGGGGTATATACCCTGGATTATATTGGGGTTATACCCTGAATTATATTATGATTATTACCTGGATTATATTGGGGTTGTACCCTGGATTATATTGGGGTTATACCCTGGATTATATTGGGATTGTACTCTGGATTATATTGGGATTATACCCTGGATTATATTGGGATTATGCCCTGGATTATATTGGGATTATACCCTGGATTATATTGGGATTATACCCTGGATTATATTGGACTTATATCCTGGATTATATTGGGGTTATACCCAGGATTATATTGGGATTATACCCTGGGTTATATTGGGATTATACCCTGGGTTATATTGGGATTATACCCTGGATTATATTGGGGTTATACTCTGGATTATATTGGGATTATATCCTGGATTATATTGGGGTTATACCCTGGATTATATTGGGGTTATATCCTGAATTATATTGGATTTATATCCTGGATTATATTGGGTTATATGCTGAATTATATTGGTGTCACATCCTGGATGATATTGGGGTTATATCCTGGATTATATTGGGATTATACCCTGGATTATATTGGGGTTATACCTTGGATTATATTGGGGTTATACCCTGGATTATATTGGGGTTATTTATCCTGCATTGTATATGGGTTATATGCCGAATTATATTGGTGTCACATCCTGGATGATATTGGGGTTATATCCTGGATAATATTGGGTTTATACCTTGGATACTATTGGAGTTATATCCTGGATGATATTGGGGTTGTATCCTCGATGATACTGGCCTTTTACCCTGATGATTATAAGGTTATATCCTGGTCGATATAGCGGTTACCTGGGATGAAGTTGCCATGGCGTCTATCGTATAGCATCCCTATTCGGGCAGGTCTCCCAAGAGTTGGCATTTGGAATGTGTCATTGCCTCCTTCAACCATTGTAGCAGGTGTGTTCCCATCTTCGGTAGATGTGTTCCTGACATGGAAAAATACACCTGATCATTAACTGATATATACTTCAAACCTGCAGCTGGACATCACTCCCAACCAATCAGCAACAGAATCCGCACTGCCAGTCAGGAACATGAGCCACCCTCCCAACCAATCAGGAACAGAATCCACCTCTGTGATTGAAGCAATACGTCATCAACCTATGAATCACACCATCAGGTTGTTATCATGACCGTAATTTATCTGCCAGTTGAGGTTGAGCCCTACCCAAGTATACGAGTCAGTTTCTGGGGCTGTTGTGACGAAAGATCATCGACCTGAAACGTTAACACAGTTTTTCTCTCTCTGCCTCTCTCTCTCTCTTCGCAGATGCTACATGACCTGCTAAGTATTTCCAGTGCTTTCTGTTTTTATTCCAAGTTCACTGTTGTTTCCGAAAAATAAAGGCAGACGTGTACTGAGAGGACTGAGATGCTCCAGGCTCCATTTGAGATGTCCAGGGTCAAATAGACGGTGGGGTCGTAACCTGGGCATCATATCTGAATGATTGGAGAGGCAGGCACGGTATGCTAACTTAACTGACCATATTCAATAGTCAGTCTCCATGGGCCATCAGTTTTCTTTACAGGCCATATGGGAGCTTTGTTTCGGTATTCCTGTATTATTCCCTGATCTAATTCCTGATCTAATCGGGACTTGATGAATTCACCATTGATTGTTCCCCCCTAGACTCCATGAAGACATAGACAGGCTGGTGGAATGTGTGGACACATGGCAGATGAAATTTAACGCTGTAAATTGCAAAGTGATACATTTTGCTAGAAAGAATGAGGAGAAGACATATAAACTAAAGGGTACAGTCCTAAAGGGGGTTCATGAACAGAGAGACCTAGAGGAGAAGTATGCACAAATCGTTGAAGATGGCACGGCAGGTTGAGAAAGCAGTTAAAAAGGATTATGGGATGTGCGCTTCATGAATCGAGGTATAGAATACAATAGCGTGGAAATTATGAAGAACCTGTATAAAGCACCGGTTCGGCCTCAACTCGAGTATTGCCTACAATTCTGGCCACTGCACTTTAGGAAGGATGTGAAGGCCTTCGGGAGAGGGTGCAGAAAAGATTTACGAGAATGATTCCAGGGATGAGGGACTTCAGCAGCTAGGGGAATAGACTGGAGAAGCTGGGGTTGTTCTCCTTGGAGCAGAGAATATTGAGAGGAGATTTGATAGAAGTGTTCAAAATCCAGAGGGGGCTGGACAGAATAGATAGAGAAACTGTTCCCACTGGCAGAAGGGTTGAGAACCACAGATTTAAGGTGATTGGCAAAAGAGCCAAAGGCGACATGAGGAAAAACTTCTTTACACAGCGAGTGGTTAGGATCTGGAAAGCACTTCCTGAAAGGCTGGTGGAGGCAGACTCAATCGCGGCTTTTAAAAGGGAGTTTGATAAATATCTGAATTAAAACATTTGCAGGGCTACTGGAAAGGGCTGTGGAGTGGGACCAGCTGAAGTGCTCTTGCAGAGAGCCGGCACATGCTCTACGGACCGAATAGCCTCCTTCCGTGCTGAACCATTCTATGATTCTACGATTCTATTCTACTATTTTGTCCTGAGTTTTATTGAAGACTGCTAAGAGTGACTGGGCCACCCCATTACTTGTAGTTCCAAAGTCAGACAAAACGGAATGGTAAAATTACCCTGATTCAAGCAGCTGATGATGAACAGTTCCCTCTACCAAATTAACAGAACCTGTACGCAGAACTGGCGGGTGCCAAAGTCTTCACAAAACTGGATCTCTCCCACGCCTATGCTCAACTCAATGTTGACAACAAAATCAGCAGTATCTGACAGTAAACATCCACAAAGGTTTATATTCATACAATAAGTTGTCTTATGGTATCAAGTCCTCACCAAAGATATTCCAGACTACCATGGATAAGATCTTACAGGGAATAAATCACTGTTTGTGCAATCAAGATGATGTGTTGATAGCTACCGGCATGGAGCAGAGAAACTGGGGTCTTCGAAGTATTCAGATGGTTCAATGACCATAATCTAAAGCAGAGGAGGAGTAAGTGTGCATTGATACTGTGTGAGGTGGTTTATCTCGGATTGTGGGTTGATGAAAATGGTCTCCAACCAAATAAGGAGAAAGTGCAAGCCTTCATGATGGCTCTGGAACTGAAAAATGTTACTGAATTACAATCCTTTTTAAGCTTGGTCCAATATTATGCTCGTTTTCTTCCTGGACCAGCAACGGTGTCCGCAGCACTACACTATTTATGAAAAAAGGGGTGCGTTGCATATGGGACAAAGAGCAACAGAATGCATACAATACACGCAAGTGACACTTGAGCAATCGTGCTCTTCTCATCCATTATAATCTGACTTGTGAACTAAGACTAGCATGTGATGCCTCTCGGTATGGTGTGGGAGCAGTGATGAGCCACGTTATGAATGATGGGCAGGAAAAACCGGTTGCCTTTGCATCGCGTACGCTCAACAAAAGTGAACCAAATTATGCCCAGATCGAGAAAGAGGATTTGCCAATTATATTTGTTCTTAAAAAGTCTCACCAATTTCTTTAGGGACGCCAATTCACGCTAGCTACCGATCACAAACCGTCACTAGCTATCCTAGGCCCAAAGGCGGCAATTCCATTCATGGCGGCTTCCAGGGTGCAAAAATGGGCTATTTTATTCTGTCAGTACGATTACAGAATTGAGTATCGCACATCGAAGCAGAATGCCATGGCGACTGCCCTTTCAAGGTTGCCTCATGAAGGTTCTGAAATTGGCGACAAAGTCATTTTTCACTTTAGATTTCATTGATGAGAAATTTCCACTCACCGCCTCTGTTATTGCAGAGCACACACAAAAAGATGTCATGTTACACGGGTCTATGAGCATACCTTGCGAGGGTGGTCTGATGATCAGATACATTTAGACGAGAAGATATAGTCCTTTTATCATCGTTGGCACAAATTACCTTGTGAGCAGGGATGTCTAAAATGGAGCCTGAGAGTAGTCATTCCCAGTGCACTATGGTCCAAAGTCTTGACAGAACTTCATGGTGAGCATACTGGCATCGTAGGCATGAAAGCAGTGGCCCGAAGTTTTGTTTACTGGTCAGGGTTGGCTAAAGACTTAGAGGTATTAGTAAATAAGTATACTATCTGTCAAGACTGCAGGACCATGCCAGCTAAAACACCGCTGCAAACATGGACTTGGCCAAAGAGACCTTTCCAAAGAATACATATTAATTTTTGAGAGAGAGGCAGCGGTAATTTTCTGGTTCTAATTAATAGCCATTTGAAATGGCTGGAAGTACGGCATATGGGGTCATCTACGACTACAGAGTGTACATTGGATGAATTACGGACATTTTTACGTGACATGGCCTGCCCGAAGAAATGGTATCAGATAATGGACCGCAATTTAAGTCCGTGCAATTTGCAAGTTTTGCCAGACACAACGATATCAAACACACGTTGGTAGCACCATATCATCCTGCTTCGAGTGGTGCAGCTGAAAGGTCGTCAGGATTGTCAAGAAGGCTTTACGGAAACAAGTTCTACAGACTGGATCATTGGTGAGCATGAAGCATAGGTTAGCAACTTTTATTTTCAAATACAGAACTATGCCTTATTCTACGACAGGGTACACACCCGCTGAATTATTGATGAAGCCTATGCTGAGTATGCGTCTCAGTTTATTGCAAGTGAACCTGTCTGATCAGGTAGAGAAGGCACAATCGATGCAGAAACATCATTATCATTCCGGTATCAAAGAACGGTGTTTTCAGAAAGGTATTCAGACCAGATTTCTCAGTCCGTCAAAAAGGGCAAGTCCACGCAAATGGGATATTGCTACAATTATTTGGATATGTGGCACCAAGCAATACTTAGTCAAAATTTGTGACTACATCAGGAAGGTTCATGTGGATCAAATGTTGCTAGCGAATGATGCATCTTCGGTACCACGAGTAGATAATTGTGAACCTGACTTGGATGATGATCAGAGGGAGTTGGCAGGTCCAAGTATTCCAACAGGCACAACGTCCATAACCCACCGACTCAGATGCAGCCGAATGAAGACGATTCTGTGGGTATGGGACAATCTCGCAGAGACTCTGTATCTTCCAAGGGGGGGTGGGGGGGAGTGGGTACTGAGGTTCAGTTGAAAAGATCAATGAGAAAACGCAAACCAACTAAACAGGGTATTGATAACTGGGAATATCAAGATCTCAGGAAGAACGATAACACAGGGACTGATGTAAGGGTTTCAAGGAACCACAGGAAGATAGATGTCAGGAATCCTGGGCCACACGCCCTGAAAACAGAAATTCACCAAGCTGGCCTCCTGAGCCAAAGGAGAATATAGTAATCGAGCCTGGCCAGCCAATTGCAGAGAAATAGAGTTCTGAGGGAAGGAAGCTAAAAGATTCCAACAGGGTACTCAGGCCAGCAGTCGAATTTGTAAAATTGTAATCATGAAGAAGAGAAGTAATCTTTTGAAATATTGTATAAATAACTACAAAATAAATACCTTGCTTCTTGAAAACAAGAGAATGGTTCATACATTAAACCCAGTGAGCATGCACAGGCTTGTGGAGCTGTTGCTCTGTGAATGGCTTACCCAGTCACATGGTGCTCACAAGACTCAAAAAAACACAAGTTAATTGAGTTCAGGTGCTCTACGATGAGGTGGGCTCTTGTGAGCCTAGCGGCTGAACTGGTAGTGATAAGTTTGTTGCTAAATCTTTACGAATAAATCACCTATTTCTTTACAGCAAATGTGTAGCTTAAGCAAAGGACGCATGAAGCAAATACACAACAATGCCTCTCCAGCAGTGCAACACTCCCCCAGTACTCCAGTACTGCCCCTCCAACAGTGCAGCGCTCCCTCATTACTGCCCCTCCGACAGTGCGGCACTCCCTCAGTACTGCCCCTCTGACAGCGCAGCACTCCCTCAGTACTGCCCCTCTGACAGCGCGGCGCTCCCTCAGTACTGCCCCTCTGACAGCGCGGCGCTCCCTCAGTACTGCCCCTCTGACAGCGCAGCACTTCCTCAGTACTGCCCTTCCAACAGCGCAGCACTCCCTCAGTACTGCCCCTCCAACAGCGCAGCACTCCGTCAGTACTGCCTCTCTGACAGCGCAGCACTCCCTCAGTACTGCCCCTCCGACAGCGCAGCACTCCTTCAGCACTGCCCCTCCGACAGCGCGGCGCTCCCTCAGCACTGCCCCTCTGATAGTGCAGCACTCCTTCAGCACTGCTCCTCTGACAGTGCGGCACTCCTTCGGCACTGCCCCTCCGACAGTGCGGCACTCCCTCAGCACTGCCCCTCCGACAGCGCAGCACTCCCTCAGCACTGCCCCTCCAACAGTGCGGCACTCCCTCAGTACTGCCCCTCCGACAGCGCAGCACTCCTTCAATACTGCCCCTCCGACAGCGCAGCACTCCTTCAGTACTGCCCCTCCGACAGCGCAGCACTCCTTCAGTACTGCCCCTCCGACAGCGCAGCACTCCTTCAGCACTGCCCCTCCGACAGCGCGGCGCTCCCTCAGCACTGCCCCTCTGATAGTGCAGCACTCCTTCAGCACTGCTCCTCTGACAGTGCGGCACTCCTTCGGCACTGCCCCTCCGACAGTGCGGCACTCCCTCAGCACTGCCCCTCCGACAGCGCAGCACTCCTTTGGCACTGCCCCTCCGACAGTGCGGCACTCCCTCAGCACTGCCCCTCCGACAGCGCAGCACTCCCTCAGCACTGCCCCTCCAACAGTGCGGCACTCCCTCAGTACTGCCCCTCCGACAGCGCAGCACTCCTTCAATACTGCCCCTCCGACAGCGCAGCACTCCTTCAGTACTGCCCCTCCGACAGCGCAGCACTCCTTCAGTACTGCCCATCCGACAGTGCACTGCTCCCTCAGTACTGCACTGGAATGTCATTCTGAAGTGAAACTTGAACCCACAACCTTCTGGCTCTGAGACAAGTGTGCTACCCACTGAGCCACAGCTTACGCGCGAGTTTTCCTTTAGTACTGGCATGGGGGGAGGGGGCGTGATGTTGGCCTGCATTATGGGGCTCGAGTCTCTGGAGTGGGACTTGAACCCACGACCTTCTGACTCAGAGGCGAGAGTGCTGTCCTCTAAGCCGAAGCTATTGAAATAATTAGCGTTGCAAAAACTGGAAGGGGAGAGCTTATCTCAAAGTTTCAGCCGGTGAGAGTCACAGTCGGGCGATACAGGAAACAGTTGCTATAGAAACATGGGCTAAAGAAAAATTGCAGCCCATCCCAGCTGATGTCCTCCTTAAACGGGTAGCGCTCCCCGGCTGCATCTTATGTCGGCCCACTAATCCTGCTGCCTTTTCTTTGCCAGTCCTGACCAGAACAACAACTTGCATTTATATAGCGCCTATAACGTAGTGAAACATCCCAAGGTGCTGCACAGAAGAAAATAAATACTTGCATTTATATAGCGCCTTTCACGACCACCGGACGGCTCAAAGCGTTTTACAGACAATGAAGTAGTTTTGGAGTGTAGTCACTATTGTAATGTGGAAAACACGGTCGCCAAATTTTGCACAGCAAGCTCCCACAAACAGCAACGTGATAATGACCAGATAATCTGTTTTTTGTTATGTTGATTGAAGGATAAATATTGGTGAGGACAATGGGGATAACTCCCTTTGCTCTTCTTCCAAATAGTACCATGGCATCACTTATATCATCCTGAGAGAACAGATGGGGCCTCAGTTTATCATCTGATCCGAAAGACAGCACCTTCGACAGTGTTGCGCTCCCTCAGCACTGCACTGGAGTGTCAGCTTTGATTTAGGTGCTCAAGTTCCTGAAGTGGGACTAGAACCCACAACCTTCTGGCTCAGAGGCGAGTGTGCTACCCACTGAGCCACAGCTGACAGGAGCAATTATCAAACATAAATTGACACTGAGCCACATAAGGAGATATTGGGACAGGTGATCAAAAGTTCGCTCAAAGAGGTAGGTTCTAAGGAGCATCTTGAAGGAAGAGCAGACCGAGGTGGAGAGGTTAGGGAGGGGATTCCAGAGCTTGGGGCCAAGGTATTTGAAAGCAGGGCCACCGATGGTATAGCGATGGTAATCGGGGGATGTGCCAGAGGCCAGATTAAGAGGAGCACAGAGAATTGGAGGGTTGTAGGGGCTGGAGGAGGGTACAGAGATTGGGAGGGATGTAGGAGGTTACAGAAATAGGGAGCGTTGCAGGGGCTGGAGAAGGTTACAAAGATAGGTAGGGCTGGAGGAGGTTATGGAGAGAGGGAGGGTTGTAGGGCTGGAGGAGATTACAGAGATAGAGAGGGTTTTCAGGGCTGGAGGAGATTACAGAGATAGGGAGGGTTGCAGGGGCTGGAGAAGGTTAAAGAGATAGGTAGGGCTGGAGGAGGTTACAGAGATAGGGAGGGTTGTAGGGCTGGTGGAGATTACAGAGAGAGGGAGGGGGGACCGAGGCCATGGAGTGATTTGAAAACAAGGATGGATAATTTTTAAATTGAGGCATTGCCAGAGCGAAAGCCAATTTAGGTCAGCAATCACAGGGCTAGGGTGGGTGGTGTGGAGTGTGTGGGATGGGGTAATGGGTGAATGGGACTTGGTGCGAGGTAGGATAGGGGACAGCAGGAGTTCTGGATTAGCTAAAGTTCATGGCGGGTGGAAGATGGGAGGCAGGCCAGAATTGCGTAGGAAGAGTCGAGTCTGGACGTAACGGTGCCGATTCTCACTGGGGTCCGGGTTCCATGGGCACTGGCTGCCCTCCCATAGCTCAGGCTAGTGTAATATTCAACCGGGGGGTGAATCACAGTCAATTGCCATTTTTCTGCTCATTCACTATAGAGCCAGAAGTTACTGGATGCTGATCAGGACCAGTGAACTCTCCACAGACCGGGGATGGAGCCTGGGTATTTCCTGATCTGTGTCTGTGTGTGTGGGGCTCAGTACCCCACCAGGTGTGAGATCAGGCGAAATCATCGCAGGCCGGGGATGGAGCCTGGGTATTTCCTGCTCTGTGTCTGTGTGTGTGGGGCTCAGTACCCCACCGGGTGTGAGATCAGGCTAACTCATCACAGTCCGGGGATGGAGCTTGGGTATTTCCTGTTCTGTGTATGTGTGTGTGTGTGTGTGTGTGTGGGGCGGGTGCGGGGCGGGGGGGCGGGGGTGGCTCAGTACCACACGGGGTGTGAGCTCAGGGTAACTCAGCACAAGCCGGGGGTAGAGCCTGGGTAGTTCCTGCTCTGTGTGTGTGAGGCTCAGTACCACACTGGGTGTGAGATCAGGCTAACTCAGCACAGGCCGGGGGTAGAGCCTGGGTAGTTCCTGCTCTGTGTGTGTGTGTGTGTGTGTGTGTGTGTGTGTGGGGCGGGTGCGGGGGGGGGGGGCGGTTGGCTCAGTACCACACCGGGTGTGAGATCAGGCTAACTCACCACAGGCCGGGGATGGAGCCTGAGTATTTCCTGCTCTGTGTGTGTGAGGCTCAGTATCACACCGGGTGTGAGATCAGGCTAACTCAGCACAGGCCGGGGATGGAGCCTGAGAATTGGGCCTTTATATTTCAGGACAACACTGATCCCTTTCCTGAGCTGATGCTTTAAAAACCTACTTCCCAGTTCTGATGCCAGAGAGTTCAACTTCTCACGCCATCCTCAAACCTCGTACACAGTTGTGAATCTTTCCTTGAATCGGCAAGGTGCCAGAACAGTATTTGCCTTCTTCTTTTGTCTGAAGCTTTTGGTCATACGAAAGGAATCCTTCACAGCAACAAAGGAACAGGTTTAATGCACAGTTTGCAATTATGATTGTGGATCAAGGGGCTGAAAGCCTCCCCCTGTTCCTGTGTAACAGGCTTGATGGGCTGAATGGGTCACCACTTGTTATTGTGTAACAAGCTCAAGGGGCTGAATGGACCTCCTCCTGTTGCTGTGTAACAAGCTCAAGGGGCTGAATAGACCTCATGTTCCTGTGTAAATGGCTCGAGAGACTGAATGGACCTCATGTTCCTGTGTAACTGGCTCGAAGGGCTGAATGGGCCTCCTGTTCCAATGTAACAAGCTCAAGGGGCTGAGTGGCCTCCTCCTGTGCCTTGTGCTCTGTGATAGGCAAGTTGGGAAACCCTGATATTAATTTCCAGACATGACTGTTCTTTCCAAAAAGATTGCTTCATTGAAAAGAATGTTTCCAAAAATCGAAACCGATTTTTTCAAACATGTTTGTAACAATACTTTAAGATGAACAAACAGTTTGGGAACTTTCCCATTATCCTCTCTCTCAGTCCCAGAAATTCAAATATGTATAAAAAAGGTCTCAATTCGGAGCTTTTCAATGGGGTTTGAAAGGGGTTTATAATTGGCGTTTCAAAGTGGATTTTGGGGTTCTGTTACACCCGTTCTAACTCGGCATGCTGGGTATCAATTCCGTGCCACATTAGATGCTCATTTTCTCCCTGTCTCTGTTTCTGTGAGTGCAACTGAACTGCGTCTCAGGCGATATATATACTTATAAGGGGTAGCAGAACCGATACTGCCCGTTAGGGGCCACTGCCCGAGAGGGATTTCTAGGCCTGTCTCTTAAAGAAAAAGTGTGGGAACAACACTTCTAGAGACCCCTGCATGTCTAGGGACTTACAGGGGAGGATAAAGAAAAAAAAGGAAGCTTATAACATATACCGACGGCTAAATAATGTAGAATCTTTGCTGGAATATAGAAAGTTATGAGGTAAAATTAAAAAGGATATTAGGAATGCTCAGAGAGAGTATGAAAAATTCTTGGCTAGTAAAATTAAGGAAAACCCACAGATGTTCTATAAAGATATTAAAAGCAAGAGGATAACTAAAGAAAGGGTAGGGCCTATTAGAGACCATGAGTTTAATCTTTATATGGAGGCAGAATATGTTGGTACGGTTCTTAATGAATACTATGCATCTGTTTTCACAAAGGAAAGGGGCAATGCAGATTCTGATATCAAGGAGGAGTGTGAAATCTGGATGAAATAAACATAAACATAGTGAGAGAGAAGTTATTAAAGGGCTCAGCAGCTTTGAAGGTAGATAATTCCCCAGGCCCGGATGAAATGCATTCCAAGCTGTTGAGCGAAGTAAAAGAGGCAATAGCAGAGGCCTTGACCATCATTTCCCATTCTATTTGGATTTGGGCATGGTGCCAGAGGACTGGAGAATTGCGAATGTGGTGCCCTTGCTTAAGAAGGGAGAAAGGGATAGGCCGAGTAATTACAGGTCTGTCAGCCTAACCTCGATGGTGGGAAAATTAATTGGAAAAAATCCTGAAAGACAGGATAAATCTACATTTGGAAAGGTAAGGATGAATTAGCGACAGTCAGCACGGATTTTTCAGGGAATATCGTGTTTGACTAACCTGATTGAATTTTTTGAGGAGGTAAACAGGAGTGTCGATGAGGGTAAAGCGTGCAATGTTGTGTATATGGACTTTGGCTAAGCTTTTGTTAAAGGCCCACATGATAGACTGATCACGAAGGTTAAAGCCGATGGGATACAGAGAAAAGTGGCAAATTGGATCCTAAATTGGCTCAGAGGTAGGAAGCAAATTGTAATGGTTGATGGATGTTATTGTGACTGGAAGGATGTTTCTAGTGGGATTCCGTAGGGCTCAGTACTGAGTCCCTTGCTTTCTGTGATATACATCAATGATCTAGATTTCGATGTAGGGAGTATGATTAAGATGTTTGCAGATGACACTAAAATTGGCTGTGTGGTTGATAATGAAGAGGAAAGTCATGGAATGCAGGAGGATATCAATCTACTGGTCAGCTGGGCAGAACAGTGGCAAATTGAATTTAATTCGGCGAAGTGTGAGGTAATGTACGTTGGGAGAGCTAATAAGGAAAAGGTATACACATTAAGCAGTAGGCCACTTAAAAGTGTATATGAACAAATGGGCCTTGGAGTGCTTGTCCACAAATCCCTGAAAGTAGCAGGCCAGGTGGATCAAGTAGTTAAGAAGGCATACGGAATGCTTGCCTTTATTGGCCAAGGCATATAATATAAGAGCAGGGAGGTTATGTTTAAATTGTATAATACTTTGGTTAGGCCACAGCTGGAGTACTGCGTGCAGTTCTGGTCACCGTATTACGGGAAGGACATGATTGCACTAGTGAGGATGCAGAGTAAATTCACTAGGATGCTGCCTGGAATAGAGAATCTTAGCCATGAGGAAAGATTGGGTTTGTTCTCATTGGAACAGAGGAGGATGAGAGGAGACCTCATTGAGGTGTACCAAATTTTGAGGGGCCTGGAGATAGTGTATAGCAAGAGCTTATTTCCCCTGGTGGCGGGGTCAATTAAGAGGAGGCATAGTTTTAAGGTGGTTGGTGGTTGATTTAGAGGGGATTTGAAGGGAAGCATCTTCACGCAGAGAGTTGTGGGGGTCTGGAACTCAATACCTGGAAGGGTGGTAGAGGCAGAAACCCTCACTACATTTTAAAGATTATTGGATGGACACTTAAAATGCTGTAACCTGCAGTGTTACAGATCTGGAGCTGGTAATTGGAATTAGACTGGATGACCTCTTGTTGGCCGGTGCAGAGACGATAGCAAGTACTGTAGGAAATCGAATACGGCCAGGGTGATCTCCTGGACTAATTTCGATTGCCTAGATGGATCGGAGAGGAGCTTTGACAGAGTTTTTTTACCACCTCCCAGTCAATTGTCTTGGGTTTTTATCTGTTTTTGTCTTCTCACTGGAGATCACTTGGCTCCGGTTGGGGTGGAGTGTAGAATGTTTTTTGTCTAAGGGTTGTCGCAGTTGTGTCGGGTGGACTGGTTGAGCTGGGTGCTCTTTACTGTTCCGCCATTGTTCATTGTTCATAGATTTATATGTAACTTTCAGGGCTGCTGACCAAGGGCCGAGTGGCTCTTTGTCGGCCGGATGGGACACGATGGGCCGAAATGGCCTCCTTCTGCGCTATAGGTTTCGATGTTTCTATGTTTCTAGTTGATGGCACAAATAGATACAAATGTGTATGATCTGATAGCCATTACAGAGTCGTGGTTGCAAGTTTAACAAGGTTGGGAACTAAATATTCAGGGGCATTTGACAATTCGGAAGGACAGACAGAAAGGAAAAGTAGGTGGGGTAGCTCTCTTAATAAAGAATGAAATCAGTGCATTAATGAGAAACGATATTGGGCCAGAAGATCAAGAGGTTGAAACAGTTTGGGTGGAGATAAGGAATAATTATGGGAAAATGTCACTGGTGAGCGTAGTCTATAGGCCTCCTAACAGTAGCTACACTATTGGACGGAGTATAAATCAAGAAATAATGCAGGCTTGTAAATAAAAAAGAAAGGCAATAATCATGGGCGATTTCAACCTTCATATTGATTAGACGAAGCAAATTGGCCAGGGTAGCCTCGAGGAATAGTTCCCAGAGTGTATCCGGGATAGTTTCCTTGAATAGTATGTTGCGGAACCAACACGGGAGCAAGCTTTCTTAGATTTGGTATTGTGTAATGAGACAGGATTAATAAACAATATCCTAGTAAAAGATCCTCTAGGAATGAGTGACCATAGCATGGTTGAATTTCAAACTCAGTTGCAGGGTGAAAAATTTGGATTTCAAACCCGTGTCCTCAGCTTAAATAAAGGGGATTACAAAGGTATGAAGGCAGAATTGGCTCACGTCTACTGGGAAAATAGATTAAAGAGTGGGGCGGTTGATGAGCAGTGGCAGACATTTAAGGAGATGTTTCATAACTCTCAACAAATATATATTACATGAGAAGGAAGGCTGTAAGAGAAGGGATAACCATCCATGGCTAACTAAGGAAATAAAGGATGTTATCAAATTGAAAACAAGTGCATACCAAGTGGCGAAGGCTAGTGGGAGGCCAGAGGATTTAAAAGCCAGCAAAGAATGACCAAAAAATATTAAAGAGGGAGAAGATAGATTATGAAAGCAAACTAGCATGAAATATAAAAACAAATATTAAAAGTTTCTAGAGGTACGCAAAAAGGAAACGAGTAGCTAAAGTAAATGTTGGTCCCTTAGAGAATGAGATTGGGGAATTAATAATGGGGAACAGGCAAATGGCAGAGACTTTGAACAAATATGTTGCATCGGTCTTCATGGCAGAAGACAATAAAAACATCCCAATAGTGGATAATCAACGGGCTATAGGGAGGGAGGAACTAAAAACAATCAATAGCACTGAAGAAGTAGTAATCGTTGAAATAATGGGACTAAAGGCAGACAAGTCCCCTGGACCTGATGGCTGGCATCCTAGGGTGTTAAAAGAAATGGCTTCAGAGATCGTGGATGCATTGGTTGTAATTACCAAAAATCTCTAGTTTGTAGAGAGGTCCCAGCAGATTGGAAAACCGCAAATGTAACACCCCTATTTGAAAATGGAGGCAGACAGAAAGCAGGAAACTATAGACCAGTTAGCATAACATCTGTCGTTGGTAAAATTCTGGAGTCCATTTGGAAAAGCATGATTCAATCAAGCAGAGTTTGCTTTTATGGAAGAGAAATCATGTTTTACAAATTTGCTGGGGTTCTTTGAGGATGTAACTAGCAGGATGGATAAGGGGGAACCAGTGGCTGTGGTGTATTTGGATTTCCAGAAGGCATTCAATAAGGTGTCACATAAAAGATTACTGCACACGATAAAAGTTCACGGGTTGGGGGTAATATATTAGCATGGATAGAGAATTGGCTAAAGAACAGAAAACAGAGAGTTAATGACTTGGATGAAGGAACCGAGTGTAATGTAGCTAAATGTATTGATGATACAAAGATGGGGGCGGGAAAGCAAGTTGTGAGGTGGACACAAAACATCACAAAGAGTTATGAACAGGCTCAGTGAGTGGGCAAAAATTTGGCAGATGGAATAAAATGTGGGAAAATGTGAGGTTATCCACTTTGGCAGAAATAATAGAAAAGCAAATTATAATTTAAATGAAAAAAAAATCCAAATGCTGCAGTACAGAGAGACCTGGGGCCCTTCTGTATGAAAACAGAAAAAATTGTATCAGGAAGGCAAATGGAATGTTGGTCTTTATTTCAAGGGGGATAGAGTATAGAAGCAGAGAAGTCCTGCTACAACTGTACAGGGTGTTGGTGAGGCCACACCTGGAGTACGACGTGCAATTTTGTTCTGCGTTTTTAAGGAAAGATAAGCTTGCTTTGGAGGCTCTTCAGAGAAGATTCACTAGGTTGATTCCAGACATGAGGGGGTTGACTTTTGAGGATAGGTTGAGTAGGCAGGGCCTATACACACTGCAGTTCAGAAGAGCGAGAGGTGATCTTATTGAAAGTTATAAGATAATGAGGGGGCTTGACAAGGTGGATGCAGATGATATTTCCACATAGGGGAAACTGACACTAGGGCATGTAGTCTTAGAATAAGGAGTCGCCCAGTCAAAAGTGAGATGAGGAGAAATTTCTTCTCTCAGAGGGTTGTAAATCTATGGGATTCTCTGCCCCAGAGAGCTGTAGAGGCTGACTCATTGAATATATTTAAGGCGGAGATAGACAGATTTTTGAGCGATAAGGGAGTAAAGGATTATGTGGAGCAGGCAGGGAATCGGAGCGGAGTCTATGATCAGATCAGCGATGATCTTATTAAATAACGGAGCAGGCTGGAGGGGCCAAATGTTCCTGCTCCTATTTCTTATGTTATTATGTACGGTTTATATAAAGATTGGTAATGTGCCTTCCTACCTGTTGATAATTTCCGTAATTACAGTTTACATAGAGATTGATGATAGGCCCTTCATTTTTTGGCAATTTCATTAATTACTGTTTATATTACAATTGGTGATGGTGCTCCTACCTGTTGGTAATATTAATAATTACTGTTTGTAAAAAGATTGGTGATGGGCCTTTCTACCTGTTGACAAGTTTAATAATTAGTTGTAGATAAAGATTCGCAATGGGCCTCCTAACTGTTGGTAATTCCAGTAGTTGCTGTTTATATAAAGATTGGTGATGGGAAAAATGCCTTATTTCAGTAAATAACTTTTATATAAAGATTGGTAGTGGGACTCTTGATAATATGAGTAGTTAATTTTACATAACAGTTGGTGATGGAACCTCCAATTGTTCGTAATTTAAGTAATTACTGTTTGTATAAAGATTAGAGATGGTCCTCCTACATGTTGGTAATTTAAGTAATTACTGTTTATGTAAAAAATTGTGATGGGCCTTCCTTCATAAGAACATTAGAAATAGAAGCCGGATTAGGCCATACGGCCCCTCGAGTCTGCTCTGCCATTTAATATGATCGCGGCTGATTCAATCATGGACTCAGGTCCACTTCCCTGCCCGCTCTCCATAACCCCTTAATCCCTTATTGGTTAAGAAACGGTCTATCTCTGTCTTAAATTGTTCAATGCCCCAGCTTCCACAGCTCCCTGAGTCAGCGAATGCCACAGTTTTACAACCCTCTGAGAAGAAATTCCTCCTCATCTTAGTTTTAAATGGGCAGCCCCTTATTCTCAGATAATGCCTTCTAGTTCAATCTCCCCTATCAGTGGAAACATCTTCTCTGCATCCATCTTGTCGAGCCGCCTCATAATCTTATACGTTTCGATAAGATCACCTCTCATTCTTCTGAATTCCAATGAGTAGAGGCCCAACCTCCTCAACCTTTCCTCACAAGTCAACTCCCTCATCTCCGGCATCAACCTAATGAACCTTCTCTGAACTGCATCCAAAGCAAGTATATGGAAATCAAAACTGCACGCAGTATTCCAGGTGTGGCTCACCAATACCTGTATAACTGTAGCAAAACTTCCCTGCTTTATACTCCATCCCTTTTGCAATAAAGGCCAAGATTTCATTGGCCTTCCTGATCACTTGCTGTATCTGCATCCTAACCTTTTGTGTTTCATGCACAAGCACCCCCAGGTCCCGCTGTACTGCAGCACTTTGCAACCTTTTTCCATTTAAATAATAACTTGCTCTTCGATTTTTTCTGCCAAAGTGCATGGCCTCACACTTTCCAACATTATACTCCATCTGCAAAATTTTTGCCCGCTCACTTAGCCTGGCTACGTCCTTTTGCAGATTTTTTGTATCCTCCTCACAAATTGCTTTCCCTCCCATCTTTGTATTGTTACACTCGGTCCTTTCTTCCACTTCGTTTTTTAAATATTAGGCAAACTTGTCTATAGTTTCCTGCTTTTATCTGGCTCCTTTTTTAAATAGGGGTGTTACATTTTCAGTTTTCCAATCTGTTGCGGCTTCCCCAGAATCCAGGGAATTTTGGTAAATTACAATCAATGCATCCACTATGTAAGCCACTACTTCTCTTACGACACTTGGATGCAAGCCATCACGTCCATAGGATTTATTCGCCTTTAGTCCCATTATCTTACTGAGTACCACCTCCTCAGTGATTGTGATTGTGTTAAGTTTCTCTCCCGCTATAGCCCCGTGACTATCCACTGTTGGCATATTGTTAGTGTCCTCTACCGAAAGACTGATACAAAATATTTGTTCAGAGTTTCTGCCATCTCCATGTTCCCTATTACTAATTCCCTGGTCTCGTCCTGTAAGGGACCAACATTTGTTAAGCCACTCTTTTTCTTTTTATATCTATAGAAACTCTTGCGATCTGTTTTTATCACCATCATCATCATAGGCAGTCCCTCGGAATCTAGCAAGACTTGCTTCCACTCCTAAAGTGAGTTCTTTGTTGGCTAAACAGTCCAATACGAGAACCACAGACCCTGTCACAGGTGAGACAAACATTCGTTGGGGGTGTTGGGGGGGTGGGGGGTGGTGAGGTGGGAGTGATTTACCACATGCTACTTCCGCTGCCTGTGCGTGACATCTTCACGCTCGCAGCTTTGAGATTCGAAGAGCTCAAAGCCCTCCCGGATGCACTTTCTCCACCTCGGGTGGTCTTCAGCCAGGGACTCTCAGGTGTCAGTGGTGATGTCGCACTTCAGCAGGAAGGCTTTGAGCATGTCCTTGTAACGTTCCCGCTGTGCACCTTTGGCTCATTTGCCGTGAAGGAGCTCCACATAGAGCAATTGCTTAGGGAGTCTTGTGCCTGGCCTGCGGACAATGTGGCCTGCCCAGCGAAGTTGATCGAGTGTGGTCAGTGCTTCAATGCTGAGGATGTTAGCCTGGGTGAGGACACTGATGTTGGTGAGCCTATCCTCCAAAGCGATTTGCAAGATCTTGTGGAGACATCGTTGGTGATATATCTCCAGCGACTTGATGTGTCTTCTGTACATCGTCCATGTCTCTGATCCATACAGGAGGGCGGGCTTTTATATTTTTCATGTTTTTATAGATTTTATGTTTTTATATTTCGTGCTAGTTTACTTGCACAGTCTGTCTTCACTTTCTTAATCATTTTTTTAGCCAGTCTTTGCAGGCTTTTAAAAGCTTCCCAATCTTCTGTCCTCCCACTAGTTTTGACCACTTTGTATGCTCTTTTTTTAAAATAGGATACCGTTCTTTATTTCTTTAGACAGCCGCGGATAGCTATCTTATCTTTTACAGCCTTTCCTCCTCACTCTAATATATTTTTCTTGATGAGTTGTGAAATATCTCCTTAAATGTACGTCACTATTCATCAACCGTCCTACACTTTAATCTATTTTCCCATTCCACTTTAGCCAACTCTGCCCTCATACCTTTGTAGTCTCCTTTATTTAAGCTTAGTACACTGGGTTGAGATCCAACTTTTTCACCCTTCATTTGAATTTGAAATTCAACCATGCTATGATCACTCATTCCAAGGGGATCCTTTAATAGGAGATTGTTTATTAATCCTGTCTCATTACACAGGACTAGATCAAAGATAGCCTGCCCCCTGGTTAGTTCTGTTACATACTGCTCAAGGAACCCGTCCCTTATGCACTCTAGGAACTCCTCCTCAAGGCTACCCTGACCAATTTGATTTGTCCAATCAATATGGAGGTTAAAATCACCCATGATTTTTGCTGTTCCCTTTTTACAAGCCCCCACTATTTCCTGGTTTACACTCCGACCAACTGTGCTGCTACTGCTATAGACTACGCCCACCAGTGACTTTTTCCCTTATTATTCCTTATCTCCAACCAATCTGTTTCCACATCCTAATCATTTGAGCCAATATAGTTTCTTACTATTGCAGTGATTCCATTCTTTATCGGTAGAGCTACCCCACCTCCTTTTGCTTTTGCCTGTCTTTCCGGATTTTCAAGTACCCCTGAATATTTAATTCCCAGTCCTGGACACCTTGCAATCACGTCTTTGTAATGGCTATCAGATCATACCGATTTGTATCTATTTCTGCTGTCAACTCATCCAGTTTGTTACAAATGCTATGTGCATTTAAACAAAGTGCCTTTAAATTTGTTTTTTTACACTTTTTTCCTGCTTATTTCCTCTTCCCTTCAAACTCATTTTCTTTACTTTTGCTTTCTAATTCCAGCTTTATTCCCCTCCCTACTGAATATATTTTCAGGTTCACACCCCCCTGCCAAGCTAGTTTGAACCCTCCCCAACAGCACTAGCAACCCTCCCCCCGGGAAGATATTGGTCCTTGCTTCCTATTGCTCATTTCAATGAGTAATGTTTATATAACGAGTAGTGATGTGCCCTACTATCTTTTGGTAATTAGAGTAGTTACTTTTTATACAAAGATTGATGAAGGACGCTCCAACTGTTGGTCATTTCAGTCATTACTGATTATATAAACACTGGTGATGGGCCCTCCCACCTGATGTTAATTTCAATAATTACTGTTAATATAAAGATTGATGAAGAAACCTACAACTGTTGGTAATTTCAGTAATTACAATTTATATAAAGATTGGGGATTGACCCTACCAGGTGTTGGTAATTTCAGTAATTAGTGATCATATAAAGACTTATGATAGGCTCTCTGACCTGTTGCATATTTCAGTAATTACTCTTGATGTAAAGCTTGATGATGGGCATTTCTACCTGTAGGTATTTTCAGTAATTACTTTTTATATAATGATTGGTGACGGCTTGCCTACCAGTTGGTAATTTCAGTAATTAATCTTTATATAAAGATTGGTGATAGTGTTCCTATTGTTTGGTAATTTCAGTCATTACTGTTTATATAAAAGACTATGATGGGTGCTCCTATCTTTTGGTAATTTCAGTAATTAATTATATGATCATTAACAATCAGGAACCTCCTATGTGTGAAACGCAGTTTCTGCCCTGAACCGGATTCCATTTTAAACATTACTGAAGTTTATTTGTCCCTGAAGTGAGCACTCTCTATTTTTTTCCAGCCAGTTTGACAAATAACCGTCTCATTAACGTGAAATTATTGCAAGTAAAACACTAATCCCTGCTCCGCTTAATTCATTTAGTGTTAAACAGTAATTAATCATTATTAATCGGGCTAAATTTTATCTGGGACGTTCGTCTTATCCTGTCTTATCCTAGATGCAGGAAGAATGTTCCCGATGTTGGGGAAGTCCAGAACCAGTGGATACAGTCTAAGGATAACGGATAAACCATTGGAGATTGAGATGACGAGAAACTTCTTCACTCAGAGTTGTTAACCTGTGGAATTCCCTACCGCAGAGAGTCGTTGATGCCAGTTCATCGGATATATTCAAGAGGGAGTTAGATACGGCCCTTACGGCTAAAGGGATCAAGGGGTATGGAGAGAGCAGGAAAGGGATACTGAGGTGAATGATCAGCCATGATCTTCTTGAATGGTGGTGCATGCTCAAAGGGCCGAATTGCCCACTCCTGGAACTATTTTCTATATTTCTATGTTCAGCCCGGCTACAGATAACCAGAGGCTGATTTTCCAGGTGCTCGGCACAGAGCGATAATCAGCCAATATGAATGTGTTAACCCTTTACTGTGTTCAATCTGAGCTGCTGGTCCCGCTATTGTTCAGTTAAATAAAACTGTACTGGGCACCAAACGGTTCAGTGAGAGAGTCAATAAAACATTCATACCGAGTTAGAAGGACACAGGTTCCCAACCCAGGCTGTCTGAGCTGTGAATTGTACAATAGGGAGACATCTCCGATCGAGGATGTTCCCAGAGTTCGTGTTCCCGCTTTCTGTTCCACAACCGCTTTAAAATGTGTCTGTGGGGAGACTGGGGGAGACTCGGAGTGGGTTTAACCCTGAAATCCCCGGTGTAAAGTGGACTGTCCTCAGTCACATTCTGAGCCCAAACTCACAGAACAGCTGTAGCCCCGGCACAGGGGAACACATCAGACCGCGGGAAACAGGCTTTACAGAGGGAGAGTAAAGGGAGAAATGGAAGAATAAAACACAGCAATGAATCTTAGAAACTGCCTTACCTCGATCTCGCAAGGATTGACTGTCTGTCTCTAGATTTTGCCAGTTATATCCTTGCTATTTCACTTCAACTAATCAGGTAGAAGTTCCTGATTTGATTTGAGCAAATCACAAATTGTGAATTTGATCTGCTCCCTGTTCTCTGAGATTCAGAGCTCCCCGCTCTGTGTGAAAGCTGCCGACAGCCCTCAGGGTGGATTCAACTCAAACATTCCGCATTTTCCTCAGAACAGGGAGCGGCCTTTCTGGATAAATCAAATCCATCCAGTTTGACAACTCGCTGCCAACAAACCTGTCAACAAAGGTGCTTATAGATTTAATTGATCTCTTCCTGTTCGAGGGAAGTTCAGTAAAATAGACACATTCTTAGAAATACATTGTTATATTTCAATTACAAATGTGCTGAAATTGCAGATTTTACCACCTGCTTAGATGCTGAACTGATGTGCCAGTATTCTGGATCACAAACAATATCCCCATCCCCGATTTAAAATAATAATCTTGCTGTTAAATGGACATACAGTGAGCCAGGTGAGAACAAGGTGCTCCCTGCTGCAGTGTGGGAGTCTCCGCCTGTGTCAGGTGAGTCCCAGTAGTTCTCACGCACCCACCTGGTGGGACAGGACAACACTTACTCAGTAGCTTGTTGTTTACCGTGTGTGCGGCACAGTGCAGTCCTTCTAACTGATCGGCTTTACCCGCAGCAGTGGTCAAACATAGTCTGCCAGCCACGGCCATTATGTTTCTGCATTGTTAAGGTCTCGGCCCAGTTTGTCTGCGTTAATCCGGTCCTGGCGGAGGGGGGGAGGGGGGAAGGGGGGCGGGGGGAAGGGGGGAAGGGGGGCGGAGGCAGGGAGAGGAGGGGGGCGGAGGGACGGAGGCGGAGGGAGGGAGTGGAGGGGGGCGGAGGGAGGGAAAGGGGGAGAGGGAGGGAAAGGGGGAGAGGGAGGGGGGGCAGAGGGGGGGGAGGGGCTTCAAAGCCTTTCCTGATATTTCCTCCTTTAATTTCTGTAGTCACTTTTTCTGCATTTTAGCAGCTCTGTAACCAACAATATTGCAGTCCGTTGCTTCAGCCCTATAAAACTGTTCAGTATAGAGAGTCCAGTAGATTAAACATCCTCCCACATTGAGAGGATAGATAGATGTTTATTGATTCAATATCCTAGGCCCTGGTCCGACCGGGTATGTATGGGGTTTCAGTTTATCAGGATCCTGTCAGGTGTGTATGGGGTTTCAGTGTATCAGGACCCTGTCAGGTGTGTATGGGGTTTCAGTTTATCAGGATCCTGCCATGTGTGCATACAAACATAGAAACATAGAAAATAGGTGCAGGAGCAGGCCATTCGACCCTTCAAGCCTGCACCGCCATTCAATATGATCATGGCTGATCATGTAACCTCAGTACCCCATTCCTGCTTTCTCTCCGTACCCCCTGAACCCTTTAGCCGAAAGGGCCACATCCATCTCCCTTCTGAATAAGTCGAACGAACTGGACTCAGCAACTAATTCTGGCAGAGAATTCCACAGGTTCACAACTCTCTGGGTGAAAATGTTTCTCCTCATTTCAATCCTATATGCCTTACCTCTGATCTTTAGACTGTGACCTCTAGTTCCCAACATCGGGAACATTCTTCCTGCAATTAAACTGTCCAGTCCCATCAGAATTTTTAATGTTTCTATGAAATCCCCGATCATCCTTCTAAACTCCAGTGAATACAGGCCCAGTCGATCAAGTCACTCCTCATATTTAAGTCCTGCCATTCCGTGAATCAATCTGGTGAACCTTCGCTGCACTCCTTCAATAGCAATAACGTCTTTCCTCAGATTAGGAGATCAAAACTGAACACAATATTCCAGGTGAGGCCTCATCAAGGCCTTGTGCAACTGTAGTAAGACCTCCCTGCTCCTATACTCAAATCCCCTAGCTATGAATTCCAACATACCATTTGCCTTCTTCACCGCCTGCTGTACCTGCATGATAAATTTTAATCACTGATGTACCATGACACCAAGATGTTGTTGCGCCTCCCCTTTTCTTAATCTGCCGCCATTCAGATAATATTCTGCCGTCGTGTTTTTGCCACCAAAGTGGATAACCTCACATTGATCCACATTATACTGCATCTGCCATGCATTTGCCCACGCACCTAACCTGTCCAAGTCATCCTGCAGCATCGTAGCATCCTCATCACAGCTCACACCGCCAACCAGCTGAGTGTCATCTGCAAACTTGGAGATATTACACTAAATTCCTTCATCTAATTCATTGATGTATATTGTAAATAGCTGGGGTCCCAGCACTGAGCCTGCAGCACCCCACTAGTCACTGTATGTCATTCTGAAAAGGACCCATTTATCCTGACTCTCTGCTTCCTGTCTGGCAACCAGTTCTCTATCCACGTCAATACATGAGCCCCAATACCATGAGCTTTAATTTTGCTCAACAATCTCTTGTGTGTGACCTTGTCCAAAGCCTTTTGAAAGTCTAAATACACCACATCCACTGTTCTCCCTTATGCACTCTACTAGTTACATCCTCAAAAAATTCTAGAAGATTTGTCAAGCATGATTTCCCTTTCATAAACCCATGCTGACTTGGACCGATCCTGGCATTGCTTTCCCAATGCGCTGTTATTTCATCTTTAATAGTTGATTGCAACATTTTCCCCACTACTGATGTCAGGCTAACCGCTCTATAATTCCTCGTTTTCTCTATCCCTCCTTTTTTTAAAAGTGGTGTTACATTAGCGACCCTCCAGTCCATAGGAACTGATCCACAATCGAAAGACTGTTGTAAAATGATCACCAATGCATCCACTATTTCCACTAGGGCCACTTCCTTAAGTACTCTGGAATGCAGACGATCAGACGCTGGTGATTAATCGGCCATCAATCCCGTCAATTTCCCTAACAAAATTTCCTGACTAATAAGGATTTCTTTCAGTTCCTCCTTCTCACTAGACCCTCCGACCCCTAGTATTTCCGGCAGGTTATTTGTGTCTTCCTTAGTGAAGATAGAAGCAAAGTATTTGTTCAATTCGTTTGCCATTTCTTTGTTCCCCATTATAAAGTTACCTAATTCTGACTGCAAAGGACTGCTGCTTTTGTTGACCAATTTATAGGCCTCTTCCTTTGATTTAACACTATTCTTAATTTTCCTTGTTCGCCACGGTTGATCCAACTTTCCCGTTTTACTTTTTACTCCAGACAGGGATGTACAATTGTTGAAGTTCATCCATGTGATCTTTAAATGTTTGCCATTGCCTATCCACCGTTAATCTTCTAAGTATCATTCGCCAGTCTATTGTAGCCAATTCAAATCTCATACCATCAAAGTTACCTTTCCTTAAGTTCAGGACCCGAGTTTTTGAATTAACTGTGTCACTCTCCATCTTAATAAAGAATTCTACCATTTTATGGTCACTCTTCCCCAAGGGGCCTCGCACAACAAGATTGCTAATTAGTCCTTTCTCATTACCCATTGCCCAGTCTAGGATGCCCAGTGTTCTAGTTGGTTCCTCGACATAAAGATCACATCGATGAAGATTGGTGATGGACCATTCTAACTTTTGATAATTTCAGAAATTACTGTTTGTATAAACATTGGTGATGCACCATTCTAACCTTTGGTAATTTCATAATTACTGTTTACATAAATATTGTTGATAGACTCTCAAACCTGTTGCTTAATTACTGCAATTACAGTTTATATAAAGATTGATGATGGTCCTCCTACATGTTGGTAATTTCAGTAATTATTGGTTGTATAAAAATTGGTGATGGACCATTCTACCTGTTGATAATTTCAGAAATTAATGTTTATATAAAGATTTGTGATGGGCCTCCAACCTGTTGCTAATTTCAGTAATTATTGTTTATATAAAGATTGTTGATGCACCATTCTAACTTTTGGTAATTTCAGTAATTAATGTTTACATAAAGATTAGTGATGGACCACCTACATGTTGGTAATTTCAGTAATTACTCTTTGTATAAAGATTGATGACGGACCATTCCACCTGTTGATAATTTCTGTAATTACTTTTTCTGGAAAGACTGGTGATGGGCTTGCCTACCTGTTGGCAACTTCAGTAATTACAGTTTATAGAAAATTGGTGATGTGCCCTCCTTCCTGTTGGTTATTTCAGTAATTCAGTAATTATATACAGATTGCTGATGACTTCCGTACCTGTTGGAAGGACATAGCTTCCCAACCCTGTCTGTCTGAGCTGAGAATTGTACAATCGGGAGACATTACCTGTCGAGGATGATCCCAGAGTTCGTGTTTCCGCTTTCTGCCTCACACCCGCATTAAAATGTTTCTGTGGGGAGAACCGGAGTGGGTTTAACCCTGTAATCCCTGGTGTAAAATGGACTGCCCTCAGTCACAGTCTGAGCTTACATTCACAGAATAGCTGTATCCACGGCACTCAGGGGCACACGCGTCAGTTGTGGCTCAGTGGGTCGTACACTGGCCTTTCAGCCTCTGAGGCCAAAGGTTGTGGGTTCAATTCCTACTCCAGGGGCTTGAGCACAAAAGAAAATCTAAAAAATTGAGGAACAGTGGAGGAATTTTAAGGAGCTCTTTCATGGTGCTCAACAAAAATATATTCCAGTGAAAAAGAATGGTGGGAAGAGAAGGGATAACTCAGCCGCGGATAACCAAGGAAATAAAGGAGAGCATCAAATTAAAAACCAATGCGTATAAGGTGGCCAAGGTTAGTGGGAAACTAGAAGATTGGGAAAATTTTAAACGACAGCAAAGAATGACTAAGAAAGCAATAAAGAATGGCAAGATAGATTACGAAAGTAAGCTTACGCAAAACATAAAAACGGATAGTAAAAGCTTTTACAGATATATAAAACAGAAAAGAGTGACGAAAGTAAATGTTGGTCCCTTAGAAGATGAGAAGGGGGATTTAATAATGGGAAATGTGGAAATGGCTGAGACCTTAAACAATTATTTTGCTTCGGTCTTCAGGGTGGAAGACACAAAAACCATGCCAAAAATTGCTGGTCACGGGAATGTGGGAAGGGAGGACCTTGAGACAATCACTATCACTCGGGAGGTAGTGCTGGACAGGCTAATGCGACTCAAGGTAGACAAATCCCCTGGTCCTGATGAAATGCATCCCAGGGTATTAAAAGAGATGGCGGAAGTTACAGCAGATGCATTCGTTATAATCTACCAAAATCCTCTGGATTCTGGGGAGGTACCAGCGGATTGGAAAGCAGCTAATGTAACGCCTCTGTTTAAAAAAGGAGGCAGACAAAAGGAAGGTAATTATAGACCGGTTAGTTTAACATCTGTAGTGGGGAAAATGCTTGAAGCTATCATTAAGGAAGAAATAGCGGGGCATCTAGATAGGAATAGTGCAATCAAGCAGACGCAGCATGGATTCATGAAGGGGAAATTATGTTTAACTAATTTACTGGAATTCTTTGAGGATATAACGAGCATGGTGGATAGAGTTGTACCGATGGATGTGGTGTATTTAGATTTCCAAAAGGCATTCGATAAGGTGCCACACAAAAGGTTACTGCAGAAGATAAAGCTACGCGGAGTCAGAGGAAATGTATTAGCATGGATAGAGAATTGGCTGGCTAACAGAAAGCAGAGAGTCGGGATAAATGGGTCCTTTTCCGGTTGGAAATCGATGGTTAGTAGTGTGCCACAGGGATCAGTGCTGGGTCACAACTGTTTACAATATACATAGACGACCTGGAAGAGGGGACAGAGTGTAGTGTAACAAAATTTGCAGATGGCACAAAGATTAGTGGGAAAGCGGGTTGTGTAGAGGACACAGATAGGCTGCAAAGAGATTTAGATAGGTTTAGCGAATGGGCTAAGGTTTGGCAGATGGAATACAATGTCAGAAAGTGTGAGGTCATCCACCTTGGGGAAAAAAAAACAGTAAAAGGGAATATTATTTGAATGGGGAGAAATTACAACATGCTGCGATGCAGAGGGACCTGGGGGTCCTTGTGCATGAAACTCTTTTGAGTTTATCTGGAAAACATAAAACATTAAACCGTGCCACCCGACCTGGGTGACACACCCTCCTTGTGCATGAATCCCAAAAAAAGTTAGTTTGCAGGTGCAGCAGGTAATCAGGAAGGCGAATGGAATGTTGGCCTTCATTGCGAGAGGGATGGAGTACAAAAGCAGGGAGGTCCTGCTGCAACTGTATAGGGTATTGGTAAGGCCGCGTCTGGTGTACTGCGTGCAGTTTTGGTCACCTTACTTAGGGAAGGATATACTAGCTTTGGAGGGGCTACAGAGAAGATTCACTCGGCTGATTCCGGAGATGAGGGGGTTACCTTATGATGATAGATTGAGTAGACTGGGTCTTTACTCGTTGGAGTTCAGAAGGATGAGGGGTGATCTTATAGAAACATTTAAGATAATGAAAGGGATAGACAAGATAGAGGCAGAAAGGTTTTTTCCACTGGTCGGGGAGACTAGAACTAGGAGGCACAGCCTCAAAATACGGGGGAGCCAATTTAAAACCGAGTTGAGAGGGAATTTCTTCTCCCAGAGGTTTGTGAATCTGTGGAATTCTCCGGCCAAGGAAGCAGTTGAGGCTAGCTCATTGAATGTATTCAAATCACAGATCGATAGATTTTTAACTAATAAGGGAATTAAGGGTTACGGAGAGCAGGCGGGTAAGTGGAGCTGAGTCCACGGCCAGATCAGCCATGATCTTGTTGAATGGCGGAGCAGGCTCGAGGGGCTAGATGGCCTACTCCTGTTCCTAATTCTTATGTTCTTATATTTATGTTCTTATGTAGACCGCGGGAAACAGGCTTTAATGAGGGAGAGTAAAGGGAGAAATGGAAAAATAAAACACAGCAATGAATTTTAGAAACTACCTTACCTCAATCCCGCAAGGATTGTCTGTCTCTATTTCCGTGCCGAATTTGCAAGTTATATCCTTGTTATTTCACTTCAACAATCAGGTAGAAGTTCCTGTTTTGATTTGAGCAAAACTCAAATTGTGAATTTGATCTGCTCCATGGTCTGTGAGATTCAGAGTTCCCCACTTTGTGCGAAAGCTGCTGCCAGCCCTCAGGGTGGATTCAACTCAAACATTCCGCATTTGCTTCAGAACAGGGAGCGGCCTTTCTGGACAAATCAAATCCACCCAGTTTGACAACTCGCTGCCAACAAACCTGTCAGCAAAGGTCATTATAGATTTTAATTTATCTCTTCCTGTTTCAGGGAAGTTCAGTAAAACAGACACATTCTTAGAAATATATTATTACATTTCAATTACAAACGTGCTGAAATTGCTGATTTTACCAGCAGCCCTGATGCTGAACAGACGTGTCAGTATTCTGGCTCACAAACAATATCCCCATCCCTGAGTTAAAATAATAATCTTGTTGTTAAATGGACACACAGTGAGCCACGTGATAACAAGGCTTTCCCTGGTGCTGTGTGGGAGTCTCCACCTATGCCGAGCGATTCCCAGCAGTTCTCCCGTATACACCTGGTGGGACAGGACAATACCTGCCCAGAAACTTCTTGTGTTTTGCGTGAGCAGCACAATACAGTCCTACTAACTGATCGGTTTTACCTGCAGCATTACTCAAACGCAGTCTGCCTGCCCTAGCCATTATATTTCTGCAGTGTTAAGGACCCCTGCTGGGATCTCTGGCTTGTGCCCAGTGTGTCGCCATTAATCCGGTGCTGGGGGCTGTTTCAAGGCATTGTTGCTCTTTCCTGACATTTCCTTCCTTTAACCTCTGCAGTCACATTATCTGCATTTTAGCAGCTGTATTAGGAACAATGTTGGAGTTAGTAGCTTCAGCTCTATAATACGGTTCAGTATAGAGTCCAGTAAATAAAACTTCCTCCCACATTGAGGGGAAAAATAGATCTACACTGATACAACATCCCAGGCCCTACCAGGTGTGTATGGGGTTTCAGCGTCTCAGGATCCTGCCCGGTGTGTATGGGGTTTCAAAATGTATCAGGATCCTGCCATGTGTGTATGCGACTTTAGTGTATCAGGATCCTGCCAGATGTGTATGAGGTTTCAGTGTATCAGGATCCTGCCCGGTGTGTATGGGCTTTCACAGTGTATTAGGATACTGCCACGTGTGTATGGGGTTTCAGTTTCCCAGGATCCTGCCAGGTGTGTATTGGGTTTCAGTTTATCAGGATCCTGCCAGGTGTGTATGGGGTTTCAGTTTATCAGGATCCTGCCAGGTGTGTATGGGCTTTCACAGTGCATCAGGATACTGCCACGTGTGTATGGGGTTTCAGGGCATCAGGATCCTGACAGGTCTCTGTGGGGTTTCACAGTGTATCAGCATCCTGCCAGATGTGTATGGGGTTTCATAATATATTAGGATCCTGCCAGGTATGTGTGGGGTTTCACAGTGTATCAGGATCCTGCCAGATGTGTATGGGGTTTCATAATATATTAGGATTCTGCCAGGTGTGTATGGGGTTTCAGTGTATCAGGATCCTGTCGGGTGTGTGTGGGATTTCACAGTGTATCAGGATCCTGCCAGGTGTATATGGTGTTTCAGTGTATCAGGATTCTGCCAGGTGCAAATGGGCTTTCACAGTTTATCAGGATCCTGCCAGGTGTATACGGGGTTTCAGTGTATCCGGATCCTGCCAGTTGTGTATGGGGTTTCACAGTTTATCAGGATCCTGCCTGTTGTGTATGGGGTTTCACAGTGTATCAGGATCTTGCCAGGTGTGTATGGGGTTTCAGTGTATCAGGATCCTGCCAGGTGTGTATGGGGTTTCAGCGCATCAGGATCCTGCCAAGTGTGTATGGGCTTTTACAATATAATAGATCCTGCCTGGTGTGTATGGGTGTTCAGTGTATCAGGATCCTGCCAGGTGTGCATACACACATAGGAACATAGAAAATAGGTGCAGGAGCTGTCCATTCGGGCCTTTGATCCTGCACCATCGTTCAATACGATCATGGCTGATCACACAACCTCAGTATCCCACCCCTGCCTTCTCTGCATATCCCCTGATCCCTTTAACCGTAAAGTCCACATCTAACTCCCTTTTGAACATGTCCAACGGACTGGACTCAACAACTTTCTGTGGCAGAGAATTCCACAGTGTTGCAACTCTGGGTGAAAAAGATTCTCCTCATCTCGATTTTATATGGCTTACCCCTTATCCTTCGACTGTGACCCCTGGTTGTGGACTTCCGCAACATCGGGAACATTCTTCCTGCAACTAACCTCTCCAATCCCCTCTGAATTTTGTAAGTTTCTATGAGATCCCCTCTCATTCTTCTAAATTACAGTGAATATAATCCTAGCCGAACCAGTCTTTCCATAGATGTCAGTCCTGCCATCCCAGGATTCAGTCTGGTGAACCTTCATTGCACGCCCTCAATAGCAAGCACATCCTTCGTCAGATTAGGAGACCAAATCCGCACACAATACTCAAGGTGTGGTCTCACCAAGGTCCTTTACAAGTGCATTAAGAAGTCCCTGCTGCTATACTCAAATCCCCCCGCTACGAAGGCCAGCATGCCATTTGCTTTCTTTACTGCCTGCTGTTCCTGCATGCCTATCTTCAATGACTGATGTACCATGACACCCAGGTCTCATTGCACCTCCCTTTTTACTAATTTGTCACCACTCAGATAATCTGCCTTCCTGTTTTTGCCACCAAAGTGGATAACCTCACATTTATCCACAATATACTGAACCTGCCATGCATTTGCCCACTCACCTAACCTGTCCAAGTCCCCCTGCAGCCTGTTAGCAGCCTCCTCGCAGCTCACACTGCCACCCTGCTTAGTGCCATCGGCAAACTTGGAGATATTACATTCAATTATTCGTCTAAATCATTAATGTATATTGTAAATAGCTGGGGTCCCAGCACTGAACACTGTGGCACCCCACTAGTCACTGCCTGCCATTCTGAAAAGAACCCGTTTATTCCCACTCTTTGCTTTCTGTCTGCCAACCATTTGTCTATCGACGTCAATACATTACCCCAATACCACATGCCGTAATTTTGCACACTTAATATTGTGTTGGGCCTTGTCAGAAACCTTTTGAACGTCCAAATATACCACATCCACTGGTTTTCCCTTATCCACCATAATATTTACATCCTCAAAGATCTTGTTAATACGGATTCTTTTCCCTTCAATCTGTTTCAGCGAATTCACTGACACACGAACACTTTTAGTCTTCGCAACATAAGACCTTTATTAGAGATTCTCCGGCCGGGACCTGTTAAGATAAAGGGAACACCCTCGATTTGAGCCTGTTCACCTCTCTCTTGACAAGTCTCGTTACAGCGCGAAACCACAGCAGTTATACATTTTCAAAACAGAACACATTTGATTAGCACTTAGTTCATCCAATCACTTTCTGCTTCCCCCAGAATACATCCAATGGCAGGCCGACAGGTCCCCCAGACAGGGCGGGCACTAGGCCTAGCTTGTTTACAGTTTCGCTTTACATTGCATTTCCCTATTTTACGGCTGGTTATAGCAGCCTCTCGTCTGACTCATGCCTGACTTTGCTTTTCGCGTAATTCGTGTTTGACCACAACTCTGAGTAATCCCTTTTTGTGTCGACATTGCAAATATCGCAGCTTGACATTTCTTTTAGCTATCTTCCCATGATCCTCTTCAACTGACACATTCACAACTCTTCTATTCACATTCTCATTCTTCCCTTTTATCATTCCATGATAACCCTGGTGATTATTCCAGGAGTATCGCATTCAGCCATTCGCATTCTTGTTCCTCATACCCTTCTTGATCCTCGAGTAAACGTTTAGTCTGTTGAACCAGATTCTGGGAGCTCGTGACTGTAAAAGATTGCTCCAATTTTGCCATCATTACTTTACAACAGACATTAAAGCAACCAATAATCAGACAACAGGTAACTATTATCATAACGAGCATAACTACTCCATGCATTAAATAAGATCCCCAGGATCCTCCAAATAACCAATCCAACCAACTATTTCCTTTCTTTGGGCCCTGCCTGAACTCATCAAGCTGCTTCTTTATGGCGTCAATGGCTTGGGTGATATTATATGATTCATCGGTAACATGCGTTATGCATTTGTCCCCTATGATGGTGCATACTCCTCCTTGTTGGGCCAGCTGATAATCCACGGCATAGCGGGTTTGCTGCGTATACAATCTTAGTTCAGACAGCTCTTGGTTAATGGCATCCAGTCCCTTAGACATGCTATTTCCCAAAATGGTCAATCCGCAAATAAGGTAGTTCCTATTTTTGACACTAATTACCCCCGCTGATCCCCCTACAGATAGGGCCCCGAGGAACACGTAGCCGAGTGATGATCCCAGTGTGATAGGATCCTCCCAATCGGCACAGATCTCCTTGCTGATGGCCCGTGTTACTATCCTTCTCTGGGTATGCCCCCTTTTGGGGCATGGGACAGTGGGTGGTCCGAAAGTTCCTACTGCAAAGAGGACCGGGAGGGTCAGTGTTGCTGTCTTGAAGGTGCCGTTGAGTAGGAACACGAATCCTTCCTTAGCTCTATAACACTTTACGTCGGTGTTGCTAACATTCGTGAACTGCTTATGCCACCAATTGCTAGTTTTCCCTTGAATTTGAGCCAGATTCTACCAATTGGTAAGCATCAAACGGCATGCCCATGTTTCTGAGCTGACATGACTTCCGTTACACTGTCCGCAGATAACTTGCCTTCCTGCGGTCATGTTCAGGCATCTTTGCTCGTTACAGGTACAGGTAAACTGGCCTTTACGCACTCGACAGTGCTGATGGACACACTGCGTCTGCACATAGGTGGCGTTCCCGGGGACCAGGGCATATACACAACCCCACCCTTGTCCTGAGAAGCAAAACGGGTAGCTTGCATTGTCTGAACATACCGCTCCGTTCTTTTCCTGGGATTCCCTGCACTTAGGATTCATGGAGTCTATTAATTCCACACATCTTCCCGGTATACCCCTTTTATATTCGCCCGTTTGTCCATCACAGGGTGCGTCCGAGGTATCTGCCGTATATAAGTCGCGGGGGGTCCACCCAGGGGTAGCCACGAACAGGGCCTCTACTGATTGGGCTAGTGGGTAACACACAGTTCGATTGCCATGCAATCGGGTATGGATCTGATAAAATAAGTTATCCTGTAGCCCTTCTAGTTGTGCTAGGATAGCACAAGATAGCACAATTATACATGCTAGCTTACACATGCTTAAATAATTTTAGGCGATACGACACAATAGTTAACAATAAGATAAGGATAGATCAGAAAACAGCTAAGTCTGCTTGTTCCTTTCTCCTGCCGTGTTCTTGGCGTTTTTCTTCCTGCCCCAAGGATGTGGTTTATTCAGCTATGGAGGAGAGGAAGTCTGGAACAGAAACAAGGGTTAGGACGACCAGTGAGATAGGGTCATTATGAAGTAATACGTTTACAGTGGTGCAAGTGAACCCAGGCGATTCTCCCCTCAACCTTAGCTGCAGTGGGGGTAGTAAGTACCACCTGAAAAGGCCCCTCCCATCGTGGCTCTAGTCCCTTTCGAATCCATTTCTTAATCAGGACATATATCGCTGGTGCCACGAGGGACGATTCGGGTAAAACTGGGAGTCGAGGTGAGCCTCTCGAACCTGATTGTGAGCTAGTCGCAGAGCCTGAGTCAGAGAAAGAATATAGGTGGTCATCAGTCGAGCTGGGATACCATATCTAGGAACAATTTCCCTCATTAACACCTTAACAACTGTTTGAGCCTTATTGTCCAGGGCAGGGTAGGCTTCAATCCATCTGCTAAACAAATCTACTATTATTAACACATATTTGTAACACTGAACTTTTTGCAACTCAATGTAGTCCAACTGCAATGTCTCAAAGGGATTTTCTGGAAGGGGCGTCTTGCCCCAATCACAGGGGACTCCCTTCCCTGGATTATGCTGCTGGCGAACCAGGCAACGGCTACTGATGTTCTGGGCTAGCATCTGGAGTCTAGGGTGCCACCAAGTAGCCAAAGGTGTGTCACTCGTGGTCCTTGCTCTACAATACAATGAGTAGCAAAATGCATACATTCAATAAAATGCCAACTCGTCAGACATGCAAGTCTGTTCCGCGGGAGTGGTCCAGAGTTTAGAAACATTGCCATAAGTACATCCATAATCTTTCCACAACAGTTTATCTTTTTCAGGAGCGTCCTCCTGTGCTTTAATGACATCTTGGATGGTTGGCATTGGTTTTTCCGAGGCTAACTTATCCTTGGCAGGATTTTTAGTTTGACTCCTCATTCTAGGCACCACCATTTGTTGTCCGCAAGAGGCCTGTTTAGCCTCTCTGTCAGCACAACGGTTTCCTATGTCAACCAGAGACTTTCCGCTAGTGTGGGCGGTACACTTGACAATGACAATACGCTTCGGGAGCATGAGGGCTTGCAACAAATCAGATACTAGTTGCCTATGGGATATCTCATTCCCCTGTGAGGTTAGGAATCCCCTATTTTTCCATAATTGTCCGAAATCATGGGCTACCCCAAAGGCATACTTAGAGTCGGTATAGATATTGACTTTGAGGTCTTTGGCCAAGATACAGGCTCGCGTGAGGGCGAATAGTTCAGCTTGTTGGGCAGAATAGGCGGTTTCAAAGACGGCAGATTCCAAGACCTGATTCTCCTGGTTTACTATGGCATATCCTGAGTTTCGTGTACCTTCTGGATTAATAGAAGAACTTCCGTCAACATACAAAATACAGTCTGGATCTTCCATTGGTACATCAACTAAATCTTCCCTGACTGATGAGGCCTCTTGAATTAAAGATAAACAATCATGACTGGGTTCTTCCTCATCTTGGGGTGGCTCAGTAAGAAAACAGGCCGGATTAATGGCAGTGCAGTGCCGAAAGGTCAGCTTAGGATTAATCAGTAGGTAGATCTCATATCTGCTTTGCCTGGCCATGGTAAGGTGTTGAGTCTGCAGTTGGCTCAGGAGGGCAGCTACGGAGTGAGAGGTGTTAAGACAACGGTAGCACAGTCTTTCAGGATTGTACAATATAGTTGAAAGGGCCGGTCACAGAGGGGCCGGCCCAAAGCCGGAGCTTGCAACAGGGCTGTCTTTAGTCCCTTAAAGGCTTGGACGTCTGTGGCTTCTATTTCAAAGCTGCCTTCTTTAGTTGTGTACGGTGTAAGGTGCTTAGTCATCAGGGCAACGTTAGGGATCCAGGATCTACAGTAATTGATCATCCCCAACCACTGTCGCATTTGTTTAGCCGTGCTAGGGACTGGAAACTGGCAAATTGGTTCGTCATCCAGGGAGGTTCTCTGTACAATCAAGCTACGTAATCGGGGGACGATTGGCCAAAGGGGTTGTTCTGGGAGAAGTTAGTGTAAGATCCCTGTCCTCTCCCCCCTTGCCCCACTCCTCGTCCTCCTCTTCCTCTCTCGTGCCGACGGGAGGGACACTTTCTACTCCAATGTCCTTCTTGCCCACAATTAAAGCATCCATCTCGTCTTTCCCAGCCCCGACTCTTCCCATACCAGGCCGGGGGCAATAGGGCGGTCCGTAATTAGCAGGGCCCGGGCCATTTGGGTGTTTGGTATAACTGTATCCCTTTTTATCCACCCAACCCTGCACGCAACACTACGGTTCCATCTGGTATCCCCTTGGGTCGGGTTTTGGTCCTTCCACCCGAGACGGCTCTTCCTTTCGAGTCACGTATTCAGTCTTAACCCGGGTTGGGGGCGCACCTCCCCCCTATCCTTTCTTTTCCTGCCAATAATATTTAACCGCCCTTTCCATCTGGGCTTTACTGTTATCTGCCCAATTCATATTATTTGTCCGGATAGCATGAGCAATCGAATAGGGCAGGCTCTGAAGTAGGATAGCGCAGAATTGAGGTGAATTATCCCCTGCCCTGAAGGCATTATCTCCTGATTGACCTCCGTATATTTCAATAAATCTTTCCATGAATTCGTCGGCAGTTTCTTCTCGTTTGGGTTTAGTTTCTAATACTGCGGCCATACTGATGGGCTTCTGAAGGGTCTTGCTGAGAGCATTAAAGATAGCGTTTAGGCGATCCTGGGCATCATTAGGGTGAGCAGTCACTAATGCATCATGGGTGGCTCGCCCCAAATTTTCTAAGAACCGGACGTGTTCAGTCGGGCTCAGGGTCTGCTGCACTAAGGACCACAAGTCTCTTGATTCTGCATTATGAACTGAAATAGTAGTTCGAAGATGATCTATAAACTTGACAGGTTCTTTTTTTTCCGATCTGGTATGGTGGCCAGAAGGGCCATAATTTCGTTCGGTTTCCAGGGCACATAGACATCAATGGTGGGGTGGTCTGCAGCTTGTTGTGCATCAGGGTTTGGCATTGGTCGGACTGGGAATTGGTCTCGGGGGTTTGGGTTGGCGGTGTCAATCTTGGAAGGCATTTCTAGGTCGGAGGATGGTTCGGAGCTGTCTGACTACTCGGCACCTCCGCGTCTCGATCGGCAGGAGTGTCTGCTATATCTTTCACAGCTGGGACTGGTAGCTTGACTAGAGGATTTACGGGACTGTGATGTCGAGATATAGTTCTCCCCTCCGAGTTGAGATCTGGTCCCCTCAGCTATATTGCCTGTGAACTGGGGATCTGAATCGCTATCAGAGGATGAGGAGTCCGTTTGGGCTTGTCGCTTCGTTGGTGTGGGGTTACATTTATCTTTAACTCCTCCCGCCAGAGTGTAAGGTGGAGGGGGATGGGAAGGAGGCTGTGACAAAGGGTCAGACGCTGCAGGAGGCGCCGTTGGGCGCGGCTGTGTCCATTCATCAATTTCATCATCAGCCTCGGTCAACGCAAAGCCAACCATTCGACTACGTAGTCTATCGGTACCTTTCTCAGAGGTCCCAGGGGAATTCTTAGTACGTTTCTCGTGTGCACACTCTTTCTTTAAGACGTCTACAGTTTTAACATGTCCTCCTCTGTCAAGGAGAGTGCTAGTTTAGTGGCGTTTTCCTGCCAGCTTGACAGAAGGGACTCATCTTTCAGCTTTTGACAGTACTGACTATTAAATCCTTTTTTAACCACCGGGACCATGTATTTTTTTTACTCAATAAACCTATCCTTTGTGCATTTCCTGGCTCCGTAACTTATCATCCGAATATACGTAATTCAATAAGGTTCACACTCTTAAACTTCCCACATACAGGACAACACTACGAATGGTTAAAAAAACTTTCACTGTTTGAAAAAGTGGGTGGAGCTAAAACAAACCACAACTCTCCGGTTTCCCCACACAAGCTTCCTTATCCACAGTAAAAATCACACAAGCATTTCTCATTTTAAAACAGACGTTCGCAAGAGTCTCTCATCTTTCCTATTAATTGTTTTGGCCGGCTCTATTTTTGATCCATGACCTTTCAGGGAATTCGTAGTTTTATCTAAATTACCCATCCTCGTGTTGCCGCACGTTGGATCAGGGTCCTAATTAGTTCTGATTGTCCCCACGTCGCCCCGTGGTGGTTTCAGTTATCTTACCCAGAGCCTAGGCGGACCAAGTGATATGCAAGATCGATGCCGTACCTGGCGTAGGTACAATTTAAAATTTACACAGTCTCGCGTAGTCCCACAGCTTAATTTTACGCAATTCCCTAACCTCCGCATTTCCCTATGCAGTTCGCGCGATTCTCTATCCCTCTGTGTCGCCGCACGGTTTTCCTCTTCGTGTCGCCGCACGATAATCCTTACTTAATTTGTTCTAGGTTCCAGATTTAAATCCAATCAGTGCCTAGACGGGCCAAGTGATATACAAGGTCGATGTCACACCTGACTTGGACACTTATTTCCTAAGTTTAGAAAGTATTCACCAGATTGACCTGGATCTCGTTCAGATACCACCTGAGAACCAGCGAGTGGCTAAACTTTCCTCAGACTTTTGAAACAGGAGGAAACTGGAGCAGTATTGAAATTATACTTAGTCCAGTGGCTATTTTCCTCTCGTCTCGTCCAAGGCTAGTCTGGCTCTTAATTCTTAATTCGCAAGTTTTCGGCCGTTGAGATCCCACTTCTCACACCAAATGTTAATACGGATTCTTATCCCTTCAATCTGTTTCAGCGAATTCACTGACACACGAACACTTTTAGTCTTCGCAACATAAGACCTTTATTGGAGATTCTCCGGCCGGGACCTGTTAAGATAAAGGGAACACCCTCGATTTGAGCCTTTTCACCTCTCTCTTGACAAGTCTCATTACAGCTCGAAACCACAGCAGTTATATATTTTCAAAACAGAACACATTTGATTAGCACTTAGTTCATCCAATCACTTTCTGCTTCCCCCAGATTCGCCCAATGGCAGGCCGACAGGTCCCCCAGACAGGGCGGGCACTAGGTCTAGATTGTTTACAGTTTTGCTTTACATTGCATTTCCCTATTTTATGGCTGGTTATAGCAACCTCTCGTCTGACTCATGCCTGACTTTGCTTTTCACGTAACTCATGTTTGACCACAATTCTGAGTAACCCCTTTTTGTGTCGACATTGCAAATATCGCAGATTGACATTTCTTTTAGCTATCTTCCCATGATCCTCTTCAACTGACACATTCACAACTCTTCTATTCACATTCTCAATCTCTAGAAGATTTGACAAGCATGATTTTCCTTTCATAAATCGATGCTGACTTGGACCGATCCTGTCACTGCTTTCCAAGTGCGCTGCTATTACATCTTTAATAATTGATTCCAGCATTTTGCTCACTACCGATATCAGGCTAACTGGCCTAAAATTCCATTTTTTCTCTCTCCCTCCTTTTTTAAAAAGTGGAGTTACATTAGCTACCCTCCAATCCATAGGAACTGAACCAGAGTCCATGGAATGTTGGAAAATGACCACCAATGCATCCACTATTTCTAGGGCCACTTCCTGCAATACTCTGGGATGCAGACTATCAGTCCCTCGGGATTTATCGGCCTTCAGTCCCATCAATTTCCCTAACACCATTTCCTTACTAATATGGATTTCCCTCAGTTCCCCCTTCTCGATTGACCCTCGGTCCCCTACTATTTTTGGGAGGTTATTCATGTCTTCCTTATTGAAGACAGGAGCAAAGTATTTGTTGAATTGATCTGCAATTTCCCTTGCTCCCCATTATGAATTCACCTGATTCTGCATGCAAGGGACCCACATTAGTCTTCACTAATCTTTTTCTCTTCACCTATTTATATAAGCTTTTGCTGTCATTTTTTATATTCCCTGCAAGCTTACTCTCAAACTCAATTTTCCCCTTCCTAATTAAACCGTTAGTCCTCCTTTGCTGAATTCTAAATTTCTCCTGGTCCTCAGGTTTGCTGCTTTTTCTGGCCAATTTATATGCCTCTTCCTTAGATTTAACACTTTCACTAATTTTCCTTGTTAGCCACCTTTCCTTTTTTATTGTTATGCCACACAGGGATGTACAATTGTTGTAGTTCGTCCATGTGATCTATCCACCGTCAACCCTTTAAGTATCATTCTCCAGTCTATCCTAGCCAATTCACGCCTCATACCATCGAAGTTTCCTTTCGTTAAGTTCAGGACACTAACCTCTGAATTAACTGTGTCAGTCTCCATCTTAATGAAGAATTTTACCATATTATGGTCACTCCTCGCCAAGGGGCCCTGCACGATCTGATTGCTAATTAATCCTATCTCATTACACAAGACTGGCTGCTCTCTATTTGGTTCCTCGACATATTGGTCTAGAAAACCATCCCATATACACTCCAGGAAATCCTCCTCCACAGCATTGCTACCAGTTTGGTTAGCCCAATCTATATGTAGATTAAAGTCAACCATGATAACTGCTTTATCCTTATTGCACGCGTCCATAATTTCCTGTTTGATGCCAGCCCCAACCTCCCAACTACTGTTTATTGGACTGTACACAACTGCCACTAACGTTTTCTACTGTTTGGTGTTTCGCAGGTCCACCCATATAGATTCCACATCATCCACGCTATTGTCCTTCCTTTCTATTGCATTAATATCCTCTCTAACCAGTAACTGTAACCACCTCCTTTTGCTTCCTGCCTGTTCTTCCTGAATATTGAATACGCCTGGATGTTCAGTTCCCAGCCATGGTTAACCTGGAGCCATATTTCCATAATCCGATTTACATCATCTACGTTAACAGCTACCTGCGCAGTCAATTCATCAACCATATTACGAATGCTTCTCGCATTGAGACTCAGAGCCTTCAGGCTTGTTTTTTTTAACATTCTTTGTCCTTTTAGAATTATGTTATAATGTGGCCCTTTTTGATTTTTGCTCTTGATTTCTCTCCCCCACTCTTGCTTTTCTCCTTCCTACCTTTTTCTTCTGCCCCCTTTGTACTTCCCTCTGCCTTCGTGCATAGAATTCCATCCCACTGCCATTTTAGTTTAAACCCTCCCTTACAGCACGAGCAAACACTCCGCCTAGGACATCGGTTCTGGTTCTGCACAGGTGCAGACCGTCCGGTTTGTACTGGTCCCACCTCCCTCAGAACCGGTTCCAATGTCCCAGGAATTTGAATCCCTTCCCCTTGCACCATTCCTCAAGCCACGTATTCATCTGAGCTATCCTGCAATTCCTACTTTTCCAAGCACATGGCAATGGTAGCAATCTTGCGATTACTACCTTTGAGGTCTTGCTTGATAATTTAACTCCTAGCTCCCTAAATTCTGCTTGTAGGACCTCATCCCGTTTTTCACCTATATCATTGGTACCTATATGTACCATGACAACTGGCTATTCACCGTCCCCCTCCAGAACTGTGCTGCAGGCACTCTGAGACATCACTGACCCTTACACCAGGGAGGCAAATAACCAACCTGAAGTCTCGTTTGCAGCCACAGAAACGCCTATATATTCCCCTGACAATAGAATCTTCTATCACTATATCTCTCCCACTCTTTTTCCAGCCGTTCTGTGCAGCAGTGCCAAACCGGTGTCATGGAATTGGCTGCTGCTGCCTTCCCCTGATGAGTCATCTCCTGCAACAGTGCCCAAGATGGTGTATCTGTTTTGGAGCGAGATGACCGCAGGGGACCCCTGTACTACGTTCCTTCCACTGCTCTGCCTGATGGTCACCCATTCCCTATCTGGCTGTGTTATCTTTACCTGCAATATGACCAACTCAGTAAACGTGCTATTCACAACATCCTCAGCATTGCGGATGCTCCACAGTGAATCCATCCGCAGCTCCAGTGCCACAATACGGTATATCAGGAGCTGCCGCTGGACACACTTCCTGCACATATAGTTGTCAGGGGCTGCAGGAGGTTACAGAGTGAGGGAGGGTTTTCAGGGCTGGAGGAGGTTACGGAGAGAGGGAGGGTTGTAGGGCTGAAGGTGATTACAGCGATAGGGAGGGATGTAGCAGCTAGAGGAGGTTACAGAGATAGGGAGGGTTGTAGGACTGGTGGAGATTACAGAGAGAGGGAGGTGGGACCGAGGCCACGGAGCGATTTGAAAACAAGGATGGATAATTTTAAAATTGAGGCATTGCCAGAGCGAAAGCCAATTTAGGTCAGCAATCACAGGGCTGGGGTGGGTGGTGTGGGGTGTGTGGGAGTGGGTGGGTGGGGGTGATGGGTGAATGGGACTTGGTGCGAGATAGGATAGGGGACAGCAGGAGTTCTGGATTAGCTGAAGTTCATGGCGGGTGGAAGATGGGAGGCGGGCCAGAAGTGCGTAGGAAGAGGCGAGTCTGGAGGTAACGGTGCCGATTCTCACTGGGGGTCCGGGGTCCGTGGGCACTGGCTGCCCTCCCATAGCTCAGGGTTAGTGGGATATTCAAGCGGGGGGGCGAATCACAGTCAATTGCCATCCTTCTGCTCACTCACTGTCGAGACAGAAGTTACTAGATGCTGATGAGGACCAGTGAACTCTCCACAGGCCGGGGGTGGAGCCTGGGTATGTCCTGCTCTGTATCTGTGTGTGTGAGGCTCAGTACCACACAGGTTGTGAGATCAGGCTAACTCAGCACAGGCCGGAGATGGAGCGTGGGTATTTCTTGCTCTGTGTCTGTGTGCGTGGGGCATAGTACCCCACCGGGTGTGAGATCAGTATAACAGCAGCTACAGGGAGAAGGCAAAGAAACAAAGGTGACGTCACAGCCTAGGGGGTAAGTGATTGGCTGGTGATTGGTGAGCAGTTTTTCTTTTTATTTTTCTTCTTATATTAGTCAGTAACTTTGAAAATTGTTGTTGCCAATTTAAGTGTATCTAAGGGTTCAGTCATGGCAGGAGAGCTCGGTCGGGTGTTATGCTCCTCCTGTACCATGTGGGAACTCAGGAACACTTCCGGTGTCCCTGACGACTATGTGTGCGGGAAGTGTGTCCACCTCAAGCTCCTGACGGTCCGCATTACGGAATTGGAGCTGAGGGTGGATTCACTCTGGAGCATCCACGATGCTGAGAATGACGTGAGTATCACGTGTAGTGAGTTGGTCTTACCACAGGGAAAGGGTCCACAGCCAGATAGGGAATGGAAGACCAGCAGGAAGAGTAGTGCAAGAAAGGTAGTGCAGGGGTCCCCTGTGGTCATCCCCCTGCAAAACAGATACACCGTTTTGAGTACTGTTGAGGGGAATGACTCATCAGGGGAGGGCAGCAACAGCCAAGTTCATGGCACCGTGGCTGGCTCTGCTGCACAGGAGGGCAAGAAAAAGAGTGGGACAGCAATAGTGATAGGGGATTCAATGGTGAGGGGAATAGATAGGCGTTTCTGCGGCCGCGACTGAGACTCCAGCATGGTATGTTGCCTCCCTGGTGCAAGGGTCAAGGATGTCTCGGAGCGGGTGCAGGACATTCTGAAATGGGAGGGAGAACAGCCAGTTGTCGTGGTGCACATTGGTACCAACGACATAGGTAAAAAAAGGATGAGGTCCTACGAAACGAATTTAAGGAGCTAGGAGCTAAATTAAAAAGTAGGACCTCAAAAGTAGTAATCTCGGGATTGCTACCAGTGCCACGTGATAGTCAGAGTAGGAGTCGCAGGATAGCGCAGATGAATACGTGGCTTGAGCAGTGGTGCAGCAGGGAGGGATTCAAATTCCTGGGGCATTGGGACCGGTTCTGGGGGAGGTGGGACCAGTACAAACCGGACGGTCTGCACCTGGGCAGGACCGGAACCAATGTCCTAGGGGGAGTGTTTGCTAGTGCTGTTGGGGAGGATTTAAACTAATATGGCAGGGGGATGGGAACCAATGCAGGGAGACAGAGGGAAACAAAAAGGAGGCAAAAGCAAAAGACAGAAAGGAGATGAGGAAAAGTGGAGGGCAGAGAAACCCAAGACAAAGAACAAAAAGAGCCACTGGACAGCAAAATTCTAAAAGGAAAAAGGGTGTTAAAAAAACAAGCCTGAAGGCTTTGTGTCTTAATGCAAGGAGTATCTGCAATAAGGTGGATGAATTAATTGTGCAAATAGATGTTAACAAATATGATGTGATTGGGATTACGGAGACGTGGCTCCAGGATGATCAGGGCTGGGAACTCAACATTCAGGGGTATTCAACATTCAGGAAGGATAGAATAAAAGGAAAAGGAGCTGGGGTAGCATTGCTGGTTAAAGAGGAGATTAATGCAATAGTTAGGAAAGACATTAGCTTGGATGATGTGGAATCTATATGGGTAGAGCTGCAGAACACGAAAGGGCAAAAAACGTTAGTAGGAGTTGTGTACAGACCTCCAAACAGTAATAGGGATGTTGGGGAGGGCATCAAACAGGAAATTAGGAGTGCATGCAATAAAGGTGTAGCAGTTATAATGGGTGACTTTAATATGCACATAGATTGGGCTAGCCAAACTGGAAGCAATATGGTGGAGGAGGATTTCCTGGAGTGCATAAGGGATGGTTTTCTAGACCAATATGTTGAGGAACCAACTAGGGGGGAGGCCATCTTAGACTGGGTGTTGTGTAATGAGAGAGGATTAATTAGCAATTTCATTGTGCGAGGCCCCTTGGGGAAGAGTGACCATAATATGGTGGAATTCTGCATTAGGATGGAGAATGAAACAGTAAATTCAGAGACCATGGTCCAGAACTTAAAGAAGGATAACTTTGAAGGTATGAGGCGTGAATTGGCTAGGATAGATTGGCGAATGATACTTAGGGGGTTGACTGTGGATGGGCAATGGCAGACATTTAGAGACCGCATGGATGAATTACAACAATTGTACATTCCTGTCTGGCGTAAAAATAAAAAAGGGAAGGTGGCTCAACCGTGGCTATCTAGGGAAATCAGGGATAGTATTAAAGCCAAGGAAGTGGCATACAAATTGGCCAGAAATCGCAGCGAACCTGGGGACTGGGAGAAATTTAGAACTCAGCAGAGGAGGACAAAGGGTTTGATTAGGGCAGGGAAAATGGAGTACGAGAAGAAGCTTGCAGGGAACATTAAGGCGGATTGCAAAAGTTTCTATCGGTATGTAAAGAGAAAAAGGTTAGTAAAGACAAACGTAGGTCCCCTGCAGTCAGAATCATGGGACTTCATAACGGGGAACAAAGAAATGGCAGACCAATTGAACAAGTACTTTGGTTCGGTATTCACTAAGGAGGATACAAACAACCTTCCGGATATAAAAGGGGTCAGAGGGTCTAGTAAGGAGGCAGAACTGAGGGAAATCTTTATTAGTCGGGAAATTGTGTTGGGGAAATTGATGGAATTGAAGGCCGATAAATCCCCAGGGCCTGATGGACTGCATCCCAGAGTACTTAAGGAGGTGGACTTGGAAATAGCGGATGCATTGACAGTCATTTTCCAACATTCCATTGACTCTGGATCAGTTCCTATGGAGTGGAGGGTAGCCAATGTAACCCCACTTTTTAAAAAAGGAGGGAGAGAGAAAACAGGGAATTATAGACCGGTCAGCCTGACCTCAGTAGTGGGAAAAATGATGGAATCAATTATTAAGGATGTCATAGCAGTGCATCTGGAAAATGGTGACATGATAGGTCCAAGTCAGCATGGATTTGTGAAAGAGAAATCATGCTTGACAAATCTTCTGGAATTCTTTGAGGATGTTTCCAGTAAAGTGGACAAAGGAGAACCAGTTGATGTGGTATATTTGGACTTTCAGAAGGCTTTCGACAAGGTCCCACACAAGAGATTAATGTTCAAAATTAAAGCACATGGGATTGGGGGTAGTGTGCTGACGTGGATTGAGAACTGGTTGTCAGACAGGAAGCAAAGAGTAGGAGTAAACGGGTACTTTTCAGAATGGCAGGCAGTGACTAGTGGGGTGCCGCAAGGTACTGTGCTGGGGCCCCAGCTGTTTACATTGTACATTAATGATTTAGACGAGGGGATTAAATGCAGTATCTCCAAATTTGCGGATGCCACTAATTTGGGTGGCAGTGTGAGCTACGAGGAGGATGCTATTAGGCTGCAGAGTGACTTGGATAGGTTGGTGAGTGGGCAAATGCATGGCAGATGAAGTATAATGTGGATAAATGTGCGGTTATCCACTTTGGTGGTAAAAACAGAGAGACAGACTATTATCTGAATAGTGACAGATTAGGAAAAGGGAAGGTGCAACGAGACCTGGGTGTCATGGTACATCAGTCATTGAAGGTTAGCATGCAGGTACAGCAGGCGGTTAAGAAAGCAAATGGCATGTTGGCCTTCATAGCGAGGGGATTTGAATACAGGTGCAGGGAGGTGTTGCTACAGTTGTACAAGGCCTTGGTGAGGCCACAACTGGAGTATTGTGTACAGTTTTGGTCTCCTAACTTGAGGAAGGACATTCTTGCTATTGAGGGAGTGCAGCGAAGATTCATCAGACTGATTCCCGGGATGGCGGGACTGACCTATCACGAAAGACTGGATCAACTGGGCTTGCATTCACTGGAGTTCAGAAGAATGAGAGGGGACCTCATGGAAACGTTTAAAATTCTGACGGGTTAGATGCAGGAACAATGTTCCCAATGTTGGGGAAGTCCAGAACCAGGGTTCACAGTCTGAGGATAAGGGGTAAGCCATTTAGGACCGAGATGAGGAGAAACTTCTTCAGCCAGAGAGTGGTGAACCTGTGGAATTCTCTACCACAGAAAGTAGTTGAGGCCAATTCACTAAATATATTCAAAAGGGAGTTAGATGAAGTCCTTACTACTCGGGGGATCAAGGATTATGGCGAGAAAGCAGGAAGGGGGTACTGAAGTTTCATGTTCAGCCATGAACTCATTGAATGGCGGTGCAGGCTAGAAGGGCTGAATGGCGTGCTCCTGGACCTATTTTCTATGTTTCTATGTTTCTAACTCAGCACAGGCCGGGGATGGAGCTTGGGTATTTCCTGCTCTGTGTCTGTGTGTGTGGGGCTCAGTACCACACGGGGTGGAAGCTCATGGTAACTCAGCAGAGGCCGGGGATGGAGCCTGGGTATTTCCTGCTCTGTGTGTGTGAGGCTCAGTACCACACCGGGTGTGAGATCAGGCTAACTCAGCACAGGCCGGGGATGGAGCCTGAGAATTGGGCCTTTATATTTCAGGACAACACTGATCCCTTTCCTGAGCTGAGGCTTTAAAAACCTACTTCCCAGTTCTGATGACAGCGAGTTCAACTTCTCACGCCTTCCTCAAACCTCGTACACAGTTATGAATCTTTCCTTGAATCGGCAAGTGCCAGAACAGTATTTGCCTTCTTCTGTTGTCTGAAGCTTTTGGTCATACGAAAGGAATCCTTCACAGCAACAAAGGAAAACGTTTAATGCACAGTTTGCAATTATGATTGTGGCTCGAGGGGCTGAATGCCTCCCCCTGTTCATGTGTAACAGGCGTGATGGGCCGAATGGGCCTCCTCTTGTTCTTGTGTAACAAGCTCAAGGGGCTGAATGGGCCTCCTCCTGTTGCTGTGTAACAGGCTCGAGAGGCTGAATGGACCTCATGTTCCTGTGTAACTGGCTCGAGGGACTGAATGGACCTCATGTTCCTGTGTAACTGGCTCGAGGGGCTGAATTGACCTCATGTTCCTGTGTCACTGGCTCGAAGGGCTGAATGGGCTTCCTGTTCCAATGTAACAAGCTCAAGGGGCTGAGTGGCCTCCTCCTGTCCCTTGTTCTCTGTGATAGGCAAGTTGGGAAACCCTGATATTAATTTCCAGACATGACTGTTCTTTCCAAAAAGATTGCTTCATTAAAAAGAATGTTTCCAAAAATCGAAACCGATTTGTTCAGACATATTTGTAACAAGACTTTAAGATGAACAAACAGTTTGGGAACTTTCCCTTTATCCTCTCTCTCAGTCCCAGAAATTCAAATATGTATAAAAAGGGTCTCAATTAGGAGCTTTTCAATGGGGTTTGAAAGGAGTTTATAATTGGGGTTTCAAAGTGGATTTTGGGGTTCTGTTACACCCGGTCTAACTTGGCATGCTGGATATCAATTCCGTGCCACATTAGATGCTCATTTTCTCCCTGTCTCTGTTTCTGTGAGTGCAACAGAACTGCGTCTCAGGCGATATATATACTTACACGGGGCAGCAGAACCGATACTACCCGTTAGGGGCCACCGCCCGAGAGGGATTTCTAGGCCTGTCTCTTAAAGAAAAAGTGTGGGAGCAACACTTCTAGAGACCCCTGCATGTCCAGGGACTTACACGGGAGGATAAAGAAAAAAAGGGAAGCTTATGACATATACCGATGGCTAAATAATGTAGAATCTTTGCTGGAATATAGAAAGTTATGAGGTAAAATTAAAAAGGATATTAGGAATGCTAAGAGAGAGCATGAAAAATTCTTGGCTAGTAAAATTAATGATAACCCACAGATGTTCTATAAAGATATTAAGAGCAAGAGAATAACCAAAGGAAGGGTCGGGCCTATTAGAGACCATGAGTTTAATCTTTATGTGGAGGCAGAAGATGTTGGAACGGTTCTTAATGAATACTTTGCATCTGTTTACACAAAGGAAAGGGGCAATGCAGATTCTGCTATCAAGGAGGAGTGTGACATTCTGGATGAAATAAACATAAACATAGTGAGAGAGAAGTTATTAAAGGGCTTAGCAGCTTTGAAGGTAGATAATTGGCAGGCCTGGATGAAATGCATTCCAGGCTGTTGAGCGAAGTAAAAGAGGAAATAGCAGAGGCCTTGACCATCATTTCCCATCCTATTTGGATTTGGGTATGGTGCCAGAGGACTGGAGAACTGCGAATGTGGTACCCTTTTTTAAGAAGGGAGAAAGGGATAGGCCGAGTAATTACAGGTCTGTCAGCCTAACCTCGATGGTGGGAAAATTAATTGGAAAAAATCCTGAAAGACAGGATAAATCTACATTTGGAAAGACAAGGATGAATTAGCGACAGTCAGCAGGGATTTGTTAAGGGAATATCGTGTTTGACTAACCTGATTGCATTTTTTGAGGAGGTAACCAGGAGGGTTGATGAGGGTAAAGCGTGCAATGTTGTGTATGTGGACTTTAGCTAAGCTTTTGTTAAAGGCCCACATGATAGACTGACCACGAAGGTTAAAGCCGATGGAATACAGAGAAAAGTGGCAAATTGGATCCTAAATTGGCTTAGAGGTAGGAAGCAAAGGGTAATGGTTGATGGATGTTTTTGTGACTGGAAGGATGTTTCCAGTGGGGTTCCGTCGGGCTCAGTACTGAGTCCTTTGCTTTTTTTGGTATACATCAATGATCTAGATTTCGATGGAGGGAGTATGATTAAGATGTTTGCAGATGACACTAAAATTGGCTGTGTGATTGATAATTAAGAGGAAAGTCATGGAATGCAGGAGGATATCAATCTAATGGTCAACTGGGCAGAACAGTGGCAAATAGAATTTAATTCGGAGAAGTGTGAGGTAATGCACTTTGGGATGCTAATAAGGAAAGGGTATACACATTAAGCAGTAGGCCACTTAAAAGTGTATATGAACAAATGGGCCTTGGAGTGCTTGTCCACAAATCCCTGAAAGTAGCAGGCCAGGTGGATCAAGTCATTAAGAAGGCATACGGAATGCTTGCCTTTATTGGCTAAGGCATAGAATATAAGAGCAGGGAGGTTATGTTTATATTGTATAATACTTTGGTTAGGCCACAGCTGGAGTACTGCGTGCAGTTCTGGTCGCTGTATTATGGGAACGATGTGATTGCACTAGTGAGGATCCAGAGTAAATTCACTAGGATGCTGCCTGGAATAGAGAATGTTAGCCATGAGGACAGACTGGGTTTGCTCTCATTGGAACAGAGGAGGATGAGAGGAGACCTCATTGAGGTGTACAAAATTTTGAGGGGCCTGGAGATAGTGTATAGCAAGGGCCTATTTCCCTTGGTGGCGGGGTCAATTAAGAGGAGGCATAGTTTTAAGGTGGTTGGTGGTTGATTTAGAGGGGATTTGAAGGGAAGCATCTTCACGCAGAGGGTTGTGGGGGTCTGGAACTCAATACCTGGAAGGGTGGTCGAGGCAGAAACCCTCACTACATTTAAAAGATTATTGGATGGGCACTTAAAATGCTGTAACTTGCAGGGTTACGGATCTGGAGCTGGTAATTGGGATTAGACTGGATGACCTCTTGTTGGCCGGTGCAGATACGATGGTAAGTATTGCATGAAATCGAATACGGCCAGGGTCATCTCCTGGACTAATTTCGATCGCCTAGATGGGTCGGAGAGGAGCTTTGACAGAGTTTTTACCATCCCCCAGTCAATTGTCTTGGGTTTTTATCTGTTTTTTGTCTCTCACTGGAGATCACTTGGCTCCGGTTTGGGTGGAGTGTAGAGTGTTTTCAGTCTCATGGTTGTCGCAGTTGTGTCGGGCGGACTGGTTTGGCTGGGTGCTCTTTATCGTTCCGCCATTGTTCATTGTTCATAGGTTTATATGTAACTTTCAGGGCTGCTGACCGAGGGCCGGATGGGACACGATTGGCCGAAATGGCCTCCTTCTGCGCTATAGATTTCTATACTTCTATGTTTCTAGTTGACGGCATAAATAGATACAAATGTGTATGATCTGATAGCCATTACAGAGACGTGGTTGCAAGTTGAACAAGGTTGGGAACTAAATATTCAGGGGTATTTGACAATTCGGAAGGACAGCCAGAAAGGAAAAGGAGGTGCGGTAGCACTGTTAATATAGGATGAGATCAGTGCATTAGTGAGAAACGATATTAGCCCAGAAGATCAAGATGTTGAAACAGTTTGGTTGGAGATAAGGAATAATAAGGGGAAAAAGTCACTGGTGGGCATAGTCTCTCGGCCTCCTAACAGTAGCTACACTGTTGGACGGAGTATAAATCAGGAAATAATGCAGGCTTGTAAAAAAAGAAAGGCAATAATCATGGGCAATTTTAACATTCATATTGATTAGACAAAGCAAATTGGCCAGGGTAGCCTTGAGGAATAGTTCCTAGAGTGTATCCGGGATAGTTTCCTTGAATAGTATGTTGCAGAAACAACACAGGAGCAAGCTTTTTTAGAACTGGTACTGTGCAATGAGACAGGATTAATAAACAATATCCTAGTAAAAGATCCTTTAGGAATGAGTGACCATAGCATGGTTGAATTTCAAACTCAGTTGCAGGGTGAAAAATGTGGATCTCAAACCCGTGTCCTTAGCTTAAATAAGGGGGATTACAAAGGTATGAAGGCAGAATTGGCTAATGCCGACTGGGAAAATAGATTGAAGAGTGGGACGGTTGATGAGCTGTGGCAGACATTTAAGGAGATGTTTCATAACTCTCAACAAAAATATATTACAATGAGAAGGAAGGCTGTAAGAGAATGGATAACCATCCATGGCTAACTAAGGAAATAAAGGATGGTATCAAATTGAAAACAAGTGCATACCAAGTGGCGAAGGCTAGTGGGAGGCCAGAGGATTTAAAAGCCAGCAAAGAATGACCAAAAAAATTAAAGAGGGAGAAGATAGATTATGAAAGCAAACTAGCATGAAATATAAAAACAAATATTAAAAGTTTCTACAGGTACACAAAAAGGAAACGAGTAGCTAAAGTAAATGTTGGTCCCTTAGAGAATGAGACTGGGGAATTAATAATGGGGAACAGGGAAATGGCAGAGACTTTGAACAAATATGTTGTATCGGTCTTCATGGCAGAAGACAATAAAAACATGCCAATAGTGGATAATTAACGGGCTATAGGGAGGAAGGAACTAAAAACAATCAATAGCACTAAAGAAGTAGTAATCGTTGAAATAATGGACTAAAGGCAGACAAGTCCCCTGGACCTGATGGCTGGCATTCTAGGGTGTTAAAAGAAATGGCTGTAGAGATCGTGGATGCATTGGTTGTAATTACCAAAATTCTCTAGGTTCTAGAGAGGTCCCAGCAGATTGGAAAACCGCAAATGTAACACTCCTATTTGAAAATGGAGGCAGACAGAAAGCAGGAAACTATAGACCAGTTAGCATAACATCAGTCGTTGGTAAAATGCTGGAGTCCATTTGCAAAAGCATGATTCAATCAAGCAGAGTCAGCATGCATTTATGAAAGAGAAATCATGTTTTACAAATTTGCTTGAGTTTTTTGAGGATGCAACTAGCAGGGTGGATAAGGGGGAACCAGTGGATGTGGTGTATTTGGATTTCCAGAAGGCATTTGATAAGGTGTCACGTAAAACATAACTGCACAAGATAAAAGTTCACGGGGTTGGGGGTAATATATTAGCATGGATAGAGAATTGGCTAACGAACAGAAAACAGAGAGTTAATGACCTGGATGAAGGAACCGAGAGTAATGTAGCTAAATTTGCTGATGATACAAAGATGGGGGCGGGAAAGCAAATTGTGAGGTGGACACAAAACATCACAAAGGGTTATGAACAGGCTCAGTGAGTGGGCAAAAATTTGGCAGATGGTATAAAATGTGGGAAAATGTGAGGTTATCCACTGTGGCAGAAATAATAGAAAATGAAATTATAATTTAATTGAAAAACAAATCCAAATGCTGCAGTACAGAGAGACCTGGGGCTCCTGCTGCATGAAACAGAAAACATTGCATCAGGAAGGCAAATGGAATGTTGGTCTTTATTTCAAGGGGGATAGAGTATTAAAGCAGGGAAGTCCTGCTACAACTGTACAGGGTATTAGTGAGGCCACACCTGGAGTACGACATGCAATTTTGTTCTGTGTATTTAAGGAAATATATACTTGCTTTGGAGGCTCTTCAGAGAAGGTTCACTGGGTTGATTCCAGACATGAGGGGGTTGACTTTAGAGGATAGGATGAGTAGGCAGGGCCTATACACATTGCAGTTCAGAAGTGTGAGAGGTGATCTTATTGAAAGTTATAAGATAACGAGGGGGCTTGACAAGGTGGATGCAGATGATATTTCCACATAGGGGAAACTAACACTTGGGCATGTAGTCTTAGAATAAGGGGCCGCCCATTGAAAAGTGAGATGAGGAGAAATTACTTCTCTCAGAGGGTTGTAAATCTATGGAATGCTCTACCTTGGAGAGCTGTGGAGGCTGGCTCATTGAATATATTTAAGGCGGAGCTAGACAGATTTTTGAGCGATAAGGGAGGAAAGGATTATGGGGAGCGGGCAGGGAAGTGGAGCTGAGTCCATGATCAGATCAGCCATGCTCTTATTGAATGGCAGAGCAGGCTCGCGAGGCCAAATGCTCCTGCTCCTATTTCTTAAGCTATTATGTACGGTTTATATAAAGATTGGTGATGGGCCTTCCTACCTGTTGGTAATTTCCGTAATTAGAGTTAACATCGAGATTGATGATGGGCCCTTCAATTTTTGGTAATTTCATTCATTACTGTTTATATTACAATTGGTGATGGTGCTCCTATCTGTTGGTAATATTAATAAGTACTGTTTGTATAAAGATTGGTGATGGGTCTTCCTACCTGTTGGCAACTTTAATAATTAGTTGTATATAAAGATTGGCGATGGGCCTCCTAACTCTTGGTAGTTCCAGTAGTTACTGTTTATATAAAGATTGTTGATGGGTAAAATGCCTTATTTCAGTAAATAACTTTTATTTTAATATTGGTGATGGGACTCCTACCTGTTGATAATATGAGTAGTTAATTTTACATAACAGTTGGTGATGGAATCTCCAATTGTTCGTAATTTAAGTAATTACTGTTTGTATAAAGATTAGAGATGGTCCTCCTACTTGTTGGTAATTTAAATAATTACTGTTTATGTAAAAATTTGTGATGGCCCTCCTTCATAAGAACATAAGAAATAGGAGCAGGATTAGGCCATACGGCCCCTCGAGCCTGCTCTGCCATTTAATACGATTGTGGCTGATTCGATCATGGGGGCAGATCCGCTTCCCTGCCCGCTCTCCATAACCCCTTAATCCCTTATCGGTTAAGAAACGGTCTATCTCTGTCTTAACTTTATTCAATGTCCCACCTTCCACAGCTCTCTGAGGCAGCGAATTCCACAGTTTTACAACCCTCTGAGAAGAAATTCCTCCTCATCTTAGTTTTAAATGGGCAGCCCCTTATTCTAAGATTTTCTCTCTCCCATCAGCGGAAGCATCTTCTCTGCATCCACCTTGTCAAGCCCCTTCATAATCTTATACATTTCAATAAGATCACCTCTCATTCTTCTGAATTCCAACGAGTAGAGACCCAATCTCCTCAACCTTTCCTCATAAGTCAACTCCCTCATCTCCGGCATCAACCTAGTGAACCTTCTCTGAACTGCCTCCAAAGCAAGTATATCCTTTCGTAAATATGGAAATCAAAACTGTAAGCAGTATTCCAGGTGTGGCCTCACTAATACCCTGTACAACTGTAGCAAGACTTCCCAGCTTTTGTACTCCATCCCCTTTGCAATAAAGGCCAAGATTCCATTGGCCTTCCTGATCACTTGCTGCACCTGCATACTAACCTTTTGTGTTTCATGCACAAGCATCGTCAGGTTCCGCTGTACTGCAGCACTTTGCAACCTTTCTCCATTTAAATAATAACTTGCTCTTCAATTCTTTCTGCCAAAGTGCATGGCCTCACATTTTCCATAATTATACTGCATCTGCCAAATTTTTACCCGTTCACTTAGCCTGGCAGATTTTTTGCAGATTTTTTGTGTCCTCCTCACACATTGCTTTTCCTCTCATCTTTGCATCGTTACACTCTGTCCTTTCTTCCACATCGTTTTGTAAATATTAGGCTAACTTGTCTATAGTTTCCTGCTTTTTTCTGGCTGCTTTTTTAAATAGGGTGTCTCATTTTCTGTTTTCCAATCTGTTGGAACCTCCCCAGAATCCAGGGAATTTTGGTAAATTACAACCAATGCATCCACTATCCCTGTCGCTACTTCTCTTACGAATCTCGGATGCAAGCCATCACGTCCATAGGATTTATCCGCCTTTAATCCCATTATTTTACTGAGTCCCACCTCCTCAGTGATTGTGATTGTGTTAAGTTACTCTCCCGCTATAGCCCCTTGACTATCTACTGTTGGCATATTGTTTGTTTCCTCTACCGTAAAGACTGATACAACATATTTGTTCAGAGTTTCTGCCATCTCCATGTTCCCCATTACTAATTCCCCTGTCTCGTCCTCTAAGGGACCAACATTTACTTTAGCCACTCTTTTTCTTTTTATATCAATAGAAACTCTTGCTATCTGTTTTTATCGTCGTCATCATCATCATAGGCAGTCCCCTGGAATCTAGGAAGACTTGCTTCCACTCCTAAAGTGAGTTCTTTGATGGCTAAACAGTCCAATACGAGAACCACAGACCCTGTCACAGGTGAGACAAACATTCGTCGGGGGAAGGAGATGGTGTGCGGGACTAATTTATCACACACTCCTTCCGCTGCCTGTGCATGAAATCTTCACACTCGCAGCTTTGAGATTCGAAGAGCTCAAAGCCCTCCCGGATGCACTTTCTCCACCTCGGGTGATCTTCAGCCAGGGACTCCCAGTTTGTCAGTGGTGATGTCGCACTTCAGCAGGGAGGCTTTGAGCATGTCCTTCTAACGTTCCGCTGTGCACCTTTGGCTCATTTGCCGTGAAGGAGCTCCACATAGAGCAATTGCTTAGGGAGTCTCGTGCTTGGCATACGGACTATGTGGCCTGCCCAGCGAAGCTGATCGAGTGTGGTCAGTGCTTCAATGCTGAGGATGTTAGCCTGGGTGAGGACACTGATGTTGGTGAGCCTGTCCTCCCAGGGGATTTGCAAGATCTTGCGGAGACATCGTTGGTGATATATGTCCAGTGACTTGCTGTGTCTTCTGTACATCGTCCATGTCTCTGATCCACACAGGAGGGCGGGTATTTATATTTTTCATGTTTTTATAGTTTTTATGTTTTTATATTTCTTGCGAGTTTACTTGCATAGTCTGTTTTCCCTTTCTTAATCATTTTTTAGTCATTCTTTGCTGGCTTTTAAAAACTTCCCAATCTTCTGTCCTCCCACTAATTTTGGCCACTTTGTATGCCCTTTTTTAATAGGATACCGTCCTTTATTTCTTTAGACAGCCATGGATAGCTATCTTTTCTTTTGCAGCATTTCCTCCTCACTGGAATATATTTTTCTTCAGAGTTGTGAAAATATCTCATTAAATGTACGTCACTTTTCATCAGCCGTCCTACATTTTAATCTATTTTCCCAGTCCACCTGAGCCAACTCTGCCCTCATACCTTTGTAGTCTCCTTTATTTAAGCTTAGTACGCTGGTTTGAGATTCAACTTTCTCACCCTCCATTTGAATTTGAAATTCAATCATGCTGTGATCACTCATTCCCAGGGGATCCTTTAGTAGGAGATTATTTATTAATCCTGTCTCATTACACACGACTAGATCCAAGATATAGCCTGCCCCCTGGTGAGTACTGTTACATACTGCTCAAGGAACCTGTCCCTTATGCACTCTATGAACTCTTCCTCAACGTTACCCAGACCAATTTGATTTGTCCAATCAATATGGAGTTTTAAATCGCCCACGATTATTGCTGTTCCCTTTTTGCAAGCCCCCACTATTTCCTGGTTTATGCTCCGACCAACTGTGTTGCTACTGTTATGGGGCTTATAGACTACGCCCAAAAGTGACTTTTCCCCCTTATTGTTCATTATTTCCATCCAAACTGTTTCAACATCCTGATCATTTGAGCCAATACCGTTTCTCACTATTGCAGTGATTCCATCATTTATCCATAGAGCTACCCCACCTCCTTTTCTTTCTGTCTGTCCTTCCGGATTAGCAAGTACCCCTGAATATTTAATTCCCAGTCCTGGTCACCTTTCATCCACGTCTCTGTAATGGCTATCAGGTCATACCCATTTGTATCTATTTGTGTTGTCAACTCAAAAATGTTGTTATGAATGCTGCGTGCATTTAGACAAAGTGCCTTTAAATTTGATTTTTCATAACCGTTTTTTCCTGCTTATTTCCTCTCCCCTTCAAACTCACTTTCTTTATTTTTGCTTTCTAATTCCAACTTTATTCCACTCCCTACTGAATATATTTTCAGGGTCACAGCTCCCTGCCAAGCGAGTTTTAACCCTCCCCAACAGCACTAGCAACCCTCCCACCGGGAAGATATTGGTCCTTGCTTCCTATTGCTAATTTCAATGAGTAATATTTATATAACGAGTAGTGATGTGTCCTACTATCTTTTAGTAATTAGAGTAGTTACTTTTTATACAAAGATTGATGAAGGACTCTCCAATTGTTGGTAATTTCAGTCATTACTGATTATATAAACACTGGTGAAAGGCCCTCGCACCTGATGGTAATTTCAATAATTACTGTTAATATAAAGATTGGTGAAGAAACCTACAACTGTTGGTAATTTGAGTAATTACAGTTTATATAAAGATTGGGGATTGACCCTACCAGCTGTTGGTAATTTCAGTAATTAGTGATCATATAAAGATTTGTGATAGGTTCTCTCACACAGTTGGATATTTCAGTTATTACGCTTTATATAAAGATTGATGATGAGCCTTTCTATCTGTTGGTATTTTCAGTAATTACTTTTTGCATAAAGATTGGTGATGGGACCGACTATTGTTTGGTAATTTCAGTAATTACTGTTTATATTATTGTTCATTTGGTCTGCCATTTCTTTGTTCGCCATTATAAATTCACCTAATTCTGACTGCAAGGGACCTACGTTTGTCTTCACTAATCTTTTTATCTTCACATATCTATAGAAACTTTTGCAGTCTGTTTTTATGTTCCCAGCAAGCTTCCTCTCATACTCTATTTTCCCCCTCCTAATTAAACCCTTTGTCCACCTCTGCTGAATTCTAAATTTCTCCCAGTCCTCAGATTTGCTGCTTTTTCTGGCCAATTTATATGCCTCTTCTTTGGATTTAATACGATTCTTAATTTTCCTTGTTAGCCACAGTTGAGCTACCTTCCCGTTTTATTTTTACTCCAGACAGAAATGTACAATTGTTGAAGTTCATCCATGTGATCTTTAAATGTTTGCCATTGCCAATCCAACATCAACCCTTAAAGTATCATTCGCCAGTCTATTGTAGCCAATTCACATCTCATACCATCGAAGTTACCTTTCCTTAAGTTCAGGACCCTAGTCTATGAATTAACTGTGTCACTCTCCATCTTAATAAAGAATTCTACCATATTATGGTCACTCTTCCCCAAGGGGCCTCGCACAACAAGATTGCTAATTAGCCCTTTCTCATTACCCATCGCCCAGTCTAGGATGGCCAGTGTTCTAGATGGTTCCTCAACAGAAAGAACACATCGATAAAGATTGGTGATGGACCATTCTAACTTTTGATAATTTCTGTAATTAATGTTTGCATAAACATTGGTGATGCATCATTCTAACCATTGGTAATTTCATAATTACTGTTGACATAAATATTGTTGATATACCCTCCAACTGATGTTTAATTGCTGATATTAAACTTTATATAAAGATAGGCGATGGGCCTCCTACATGTGGGTAATTTCAGTAATTCCTGTTTATATAAAGATTGGTGGTGGGCCCTACCTATGGGTAATTTCAGTAATTACTGTTCATATAAAGATTGGTGATGGGCCCTACCTGTGGGTAATTTCAGTAATTACTGTTTATATAAAGATTGGTGACGGGCCTTACCTGTGGATCATTTCAGCAATTACTGTATATATAAAGATTGGTGATGTCCCCTACCTGTGGGTAATTTCAGCAATTACTGTTTATATAAAGATTGATGGTGGGCCCTACCTGTGGGTAAATTCAGTCATTACTGTTTATATAAAGATTGGTGATGGGCCCTACCTGTGGGTAATTTCAGTAATTACTGTTTATATAAAGATTTGTGATAGGCCCCACCTGTGGCAAATTTCAGCAATTACTGTTTATATAAAGATTGCTGGCGGCTCCCCCTACCTGTGGATAATTTCAGTAATTACTGTTTATATAAAGATTGGTGATGTGCCCTACCTGTGGGTAATTTCAGCAATTACTGTTTGTATAAAGGTTGCTGATGGGCTCTACCTGTGGGTAATTTCAGTAATTATTGTTTGTATAAAGGTTGGTGATGGGCCCTACCTGTGGGTAATTTCAGTAATTATTGTTTATATAAAGATTGGTGATGTGCCTACCTGTGGGTAATTTCAGTAATTACTGATTATATAAAGATTGGTGATGTGCCCTACCTGTGGGTAATTTCAGCAATTACTGTTTGTATAAAGGTTGGTGATGGGGCCTACCTGTGGGTAATTTGAGTAATTACTGTTTATATAAAGATTGGTGATGGACCCGACCTGTGGGTAATTTGAGCAATTACTTTTTATATAAAGATTGGTGATGGGCCCTACCTGTGGGTAATTTCAACAATTACTGTTTATATAAAGGTTGGTGATAGGCCCTACCTGTGGGTAATTTCAGTAATTACTGTTTATATAAAGATTGGTGTTGTGCCCTACCTGTGGGTAAATTCAGGAATTACTGTTTATATAAAGATTGGTGATGTGCCCTACCTATGGGTAATTTCAGCAATTACTGTTTGTATAAAGGTTGGTGATGGGCCCTACCTGTGGGTAATTTCAGTAATTATTGTTTATATAAAGATTGGTGATGTGCCTACCTGTGGGTAATTTCAGTAATTACTGATTATATAAAGATTGGTGATGTGCCCTACCTGTGGGTAATTTCAGCAATTACTGTTTGTATAAAGGTTGGTGATGGGGCCTACCTGTGGGTAATTTGAGTAATTACTGTTTATATAAAGATTGGTGATGGGCCTTACCTGTCGGCAATTTCAGTAATCACTGTATATATAAAGATTGGTGATGTCCCCTACCTGTGGGTAATTTCAGCAATTACTATTTATATAAAGATTGGTGATGGGCCCTACCTGTGGGTAATATCAGTAATTACTGTTTATATAAAGATTGTTGAAGGACCCAACCTGTGGGTAATTTCAGTAATTACTGTTTATATAAAGATTGGTGATGGGCCCTACCTGTGGGTAAATTCAGGAATTACTGTTTGTATAAAGATTGGTGTTGGGACCTACCTGTGGGTAATTTCAGTAATTACTGTTTATATCAAGATTGGTGATGGGCCCTACCTTTGGGTAATTTCAATAATTACTGTTTATATAAAGATTGGTGATGGGTCCCCCTACCTGTTAATAATTTCAGTCATTACTGTTTATATAAAGATTGGTGTTGTGCCCTACCTGTGGTCAATTTCAGCAATTACTGTTTGTATAAAGGTTGGTGATGGGCCCTACCTGTGGGTAATTTCAGTCATTATTGTTTATATAAAGATTGGTGATGTGCCTATTTGTGGGTAATTTCAGTAATTACTGTTTATATAAAGATTGGTGATGGACCCTACCTGTGGGTAATTTGAGCAATTACTTTTTATATAAAGATTGGTGATGGGCCCTACCTGTGGGTAATTTAAACAATTACTGTTTATATAAAGGTTGGTGATAGGCCCTACTTGTGGGTAATTTCAGTAATTACTGTTTATATAAAGATTGGTGATGTGCCCTACCTGTGGGTTATTTCAGTAATTACTGTTTATACAAAGATTGGTGATGGGCCTTACCTGTGGGTAATTTCAGTAATTACTGTTTATATAAAGATTGGTGATGGGCCCTACCTGTGGGTATTTTCAGTAATTACTGTTAATATACAGATTGGTGATGGGCCCTTTCTGTAGTTAACTTCAGTTATTACTGTTTTTTATAAAGATTGGTGTTGGGTCCTACCTGTGGGTAATTTCAGTAATTACTGTTTATATAAAGATTGGTGATGGGCCCTACCTGTAGGTAATTTCAGCAATTACTGCTTATATAAAGATTGATGATGGACCTCCTACTTGTTGGTAATTTCAGTAATTACTCTTTATATAAAGATTGGTGATGGGTCCCCCAACCTGTGGGTAATTTCAGTAATTACTGTTTATATAAAGATTGGTGATGGGCACTACCTGTGGGTAATTTCAGTAATGACTTTTTAGGTAAAAATTGGTGATGGGCCCGACCTATGGGTAATTTCAGTAATTACTGTTTATATAAAGATTGGTGATGTGCCCTACCTGTGGGTAATTTCAGTAATTACTGTTTATATAAAGATGGGTGATGGGCCTTACCTGTGGGTAATTTCAGTAATTACATGTAGATGTAAAGATTGGTGATGCGTCCTACCTGTGGGTAATTTCTGTAATTACTGTTTATATAAAGATTGGTGATGGGCCTTACCTGTGGGTAATTTCAGTAATTACTGTTTGTATAAAGATTGGTGATGGGACCTAACTGTGGGTAATTTCAGTAATTACTGTATATATCAAGATTGGTGATGGGCTCTACCTGTGGGTAATTGCAGTAATTACTGTTTATATAAAGATTGGCGATGGGAACTACCTGTGGGTAATTTCAGTAATTACTGTTTATATAAAGATTGGTGATGGGTCCTATCTGTGGCTATTTTCAGTAATTACTGTTTATATAAAGATTTGTGATAGGCCCTACATGTGGGTAATTTCAGTAATTACTGTTGACAGAAAGATTGGTGATGTTCCCCCTACCTATGGGTAATTTCAGTAATTACTGTTTATACAAAGATTGGTGATGGGCCTTACCTGTGGGTAATTTCAGTAATTACTGTTTATATAAAGATTGGTGATGGGCCCTACCTGTGGGTATTTTCAGTAATTACTGTTAATATACAGATTGGTGATGGGCCCTTTCTGTAGTTAACTTCAGTTATTACTGTTTTTTATAAAGATTGGTGTTGGGTCCTACCTGTGGGTAATTTCAGTAATTACTGTTTATATAAAGATTGGTGATGGGCCCTACCTGTAGGTAATTTCAGCAATTACTGCTTATATAAAGATTGATGATGGACCTCCTACTTGTTGGTAATTTCAGTAATTACTCTTTATATAAAGATTGGTGATGGGTCCCCCAACCTGTGGGTAATTTCAGTAATTACTGTTTATATAAAGATTGGTGATGGGCACTACCTGTGGGTAATTTCAGTAATGACTTTTTAGGTAAAAATTGGTGATGGGCCCGACCTATGGGTAATTTCAGTAATTACTGTTTATATAAAGATTGGTGATGTGCCCTACCTGTGGGTAATTTCAGTAATTACTGTTTATATAAAGATGGGTGATGGGCCTTACCTGTGGGTAATTTCAGTAATTACATGTAGATGTAAAGATTGGTGATGCGTCCTACCTGTGGGTAATTTCTGTAATTACTGTTTATATAAAGATTGGTGATGGGCCTTACCTGTGGGTAATTTCAGTAATTACTGTTTGTATAAAGATTGGTGATGGGACCTAACTGTGGGTAATTTCAGTAATTACTGTATATATCAAGATTGGTGATGGGCTCTACCTGTGGGTAATTGCAGTAATTACTGTTTATATAAAGATTGGCGATGGGAACTACCTGTGGGTAATTTCAGTAATTACTGTTTATATAAAGATTGGTGATGGGTCCTATCTGTGGCTATTTTCAGTAATTACTGTTTATATAAAGATTTGTGATAGGCCCTACATGTGGGTAATTTCAGTAATTACTGTTGACAGAAAGATTGGTGATGTTCCCCCTACCTATGGGTAATTTCAGTAATTACTGTTGATATAAAGATTGGCGATGTGCCCTACCTGTGGGTAATTTCAGTAATTACTGTTTATATAAAGATTGGTGATGTGCCCTACCTGTGGGTAATTTCAGTAATAACTGTTTTTATAAATATTGGCAATGGAGCCTACTTGTGGGTAATTTCAGTAATTACTGTTGATATAAAGATTGCTGATGGGCCCTACCTGTGGGTAATTTCAGTAATTACTGTTTATATAAAGATTGGTGATGGGTCCTACCTGTGGGTAATTTCAGTAATTACTGTTTATACAAAGATTCGTGATGGGGCCTACCTGTGAGTAATTTGAGTAATTACAGTTTATATAAAGATTAGTGATGGGTCCTACCTGTGGGTAATTTCAGTAATTACTGTTTAGATAAAGATTGGTGATGGGCCCTACCTGTAGGTAATTTCAGCAATTACTGTTTATATAAAGATTGATGATGGACCTCCTAAATGTTGGTAATTTCAGTAATTACTCTTTATATAAAGATTGGTGATGGGTCCCCCAACCTGTGGGTAATTTCAGTAATTACTGTTTATATAAAGATTGGTGATGGGCACTACCTGTGGGTAATTTCAGTAATGACTTTTTAGGTAAAAATTGGTGATGGGCCCTACCTGTGGGTAATTTCAGTAATTACTGTTTATATAAAGATTGGTGATGTGCCCTACCTGTGGGTAATTTCAGTAATTACTGTTTATATAAAGATTGGTGATGGGCCTTACCTGTGGGTAATTTCAGTAATTACATGTAGATGTAAAGATTGGTGATGCGTCCTACCTGTGGGTAATTTCTGTAATTACTGTTTATATAAAGATTGGTGATGGGCCTTACCTGCGGGTAATTTCAGTAATTACTGTTCATGTCAAGATTGGTGATGTGCCCTACCTGTGTTTAATTTCAGTAATTACTGTTTATATAAAGATTGATGATGGGCCCTACCTGTTGGTAATTTCAGTAATTACTCTTTATATCAAGATTGGTGATAGGCCCCCCTACCTGTTGCTAATTTCAGTCATTACATGTATATATAAAATTGGTGATGGGCTCTACCTGTGGGTAATTTCAGTAATTACTGTTTGTAAAAAGATTGGTGATGGGACCTACCTTTGGGTAATTTCAGTAATTACTGTATATATAACGATTGGTGATGGGCCCTACCTGTGGGTAATTTCAGTAATTACTGTTTATATAAAGATTGGTGATGGGCCCTACCTGTGGATAATTTCAGTAATTACTGGTTATATAAAGATTGGTGATGGGACCTATCTGCGGGTAATTTCAGTAATTACTGTTTATATAAAGATTGGTGATGTTCCCCCTACCTGTGGGTAATTACATCAATTACTGTTTGTGCAAAGATTGGTGATGGGCCCTACCTGTAGGTAATTTCAGTAATTACTGTTTATATAAAGATTAGTGATGGGTCCTACCTGTGGGTAATTTGAGTAATTACTGTTTATATAAAGATTGGTGATGGGTCCCCCTACCTGTGGGTAATTTCAGTAATTACTGTTTATATAAAGATTGGTGATGGGTCGTATCTGTGGTTATTTTCAGTAATTACTGTTTATATAAAGATTTGTGATAGGCCCTACATGTGGGTAATTTCAGTAATTACTGTTGACAGAAAGATTGGTGATGGGGCCTACCTGTGAGTAATTTGAGTAATTACAGTTTATATAAAGATTAGTGATGGGTCCTACCTGTGGGTAATTTCAGTAATTACTGTTTATATAAAGATTGGTGATGGGCCCTACCTGTAGGTAATTTCAGCAATTACTGTTTATATGAAGATTGATGATGGACCTCCTACATGTTGGTAATTTCAGTAATTACTCTTTATATAAAGATTGGTGATGGGTCCCCCAACCTGTGGGTAATTTCAGTAATTACTGTTTATATAAAGATTGGTGATGGGCACTACCTGTGGGTAATTTCAGTAATGACTTTTAAGATAAAAATTGGTGATGGGCCCTACCTGTGGGTAATTTCAGTAATTACTGTTTATATAAAGATTGGTGATGGGCCTTACCTGTGGGTAATTTCAGTAATTACATGTAGATGTAAAGATTGGTGATGCGTCCTACCTGTGGGTAATTTCTGTAATTACTGTTTATATAAAGATTGGTGATGGGCCTTACCTGTGGGTAATTTCTGTAATTACTGTTTATATAAAGATTGGTGATGGGCCTTACCTGTGGGTAATTTCAGTAATTACTGTTCATGTAAAGATTGGTGATGTGCCCTACATGTGGTTAATTTCAGTAATTACTGTATATATCAAGATTGGTGATGGGCCCTACCTGTGGGTAATTGTTGTAATTACTGTTTATATAAAGATTGGTGATGGGAACTTCCTGTGGGTAATTTCAGTAATTACTGTTTATATAAAGATTGGTGATGGGTCCTATCTGTGGTTATTTTCAGTAATTACTGTTTATATAAAGATTTGTGATCGGCCCTACATGTGGGTAATTTCAGTAATTACTGTTGACAGAAAGATTGGTGATGTTCCCCCTACCTATGGGTAATTTCAGTAATTACTGTTTCTATAAAGATTGGTGATTGTCCCTAACTGTGGGTAATATCAGTAATTACTGTTGATATAAAGATTGGCGATGGGACCTATCTGCGGGTAATTTCAGTAATTACTGTTTATATAAAGATTGGTGATGTTCCCCCTACCTGTGGGTAATTACATCAATTACTGTTTGTATAAAGATTGGTGATGGGCCCTACCTGTAGGTAATTTCAGTAATTACTGTTTATATAAAGATTAGTGATGGGTCCTACCTGTGGGTAATTTGAGTAATTACTGTTTATATAAAGATTGGTGATGTGCCCTACCTGTGGGTAATTTCAGTAATTACTGTTTATATAAAGATTGGTGATGGGCGTTACCTGTGGGTAATTTCAGTAATTACTGTTTATATAAAGATTGGTGATGGGCACTACCTGTGGGTAATTTTAGTAATTACTTTTTATATAAAGATTCGTGACGGGCCCTACCTGTGGGTAATTTCAGTCATTACTGTTTGTATAAAGATTGGTGATGGGGCCTACCTGTGGGTAATTTCAGTAATTACTGGTTATATAAAGATTGGTGATGGGCCCCATCTGTGGGTAATTTCAGTAATTACTGTTTAGATAACGATTGGTGATGTGCCCTAGCTGTGGGTAATTTCAGTAATTACTGTTTATATAAAGATTGTTGATGGGTCCGACCTGTGGGTAATTTCAGTAATTACTGTTTATATAAAGATTGGTGATGTGCCCTCCCTGTGGTTAATTTCAGTAATTACTTTTTAGGAAATGATTGGTGATGGACCCTACCTGTTGGTAATTTCAGTAATTACATGTAGATGTAAAGATTGCTGATGGACCCTACCTGTGGTTAATTTCAGTAATTACTGTTTGTATAAAGGTTGGTGATGGGGCCTATCTGTGGGTAATTTCAGTAATTTCTGTTTATATAAAGATTGGTGATGTTCCCCCTACCTGTGGGTAATTTCAGTAATTAATGTTTATATAAAGATTGGTGATCGGCCCTACCTTTGTGTACTTTCAGTAATTACGGTTTATGTAAAGATTGGTGATGTTCCCCCTACATGTTGGTAATTTCAGTAATTACTGTTCATATAAAGATTGGTGATGGGCACTAGCTGTGAGTAATTTCATTAATTACTGTTGATATAAAGATTGGCGATGGGCCCTACCTGTGGGTAATTTCAGTAATTACTGTTGATATAAAGATTGGTGTTGGGGCCTACCTGTTGGTAATTTCAGGAATTACTGTTTATATAAAGATTGGTGATGTGCCCTACGTGTGGGTAATTTCAATAATTACTGTTTATAGAAATACTGGTGATTGGTCTTACCTGTGGGTAATTTCAGTCATTACTGTGTATATAAAGATTGGAGATGTGCCCTACCTGTGGTTAATTTCAGTAATTACTGTTTGTATAAAGATTTGTGATGGGACCTACCTGTGGGTAACTTCAGTAATTACTGTTCATATAAACATTGGTGATGGGACCTATCTGTTGGTAATTTCAGGAATTACTGTTTATATAAAGATTGGTGATGTGCCCTACGTGTGGGTAATTTCAATAATTACTGTTTATAGAAAGACTGGTGATTGGTCTTACCTGTGGGTAATTTCAGTCATTACTGTGTATATAAAGATTGGAGATGTGCCCTACCTGTGGTTAATTTCAGTAATTACTGTTTGTATAAAGATTTGTGATGGGACCTACCTGTGGGTAACTTCAGTAATTACTGTTCATATAAACATTGGTGATGGGACCTATCTGCGGGTAATTTCAGTAATTACTGTTTATATAAAGATTTGTGATAGGCCCTACATGTGGGTAATTTCAGTAATTACTGTTTATAGAAAGGTTGGTGATGTTCCCCCTACCTATGGGTAATTCAGTAATTACTGTTTCTATCAAGATTGGGGATGGGCGCTACCTGTCGGTAATATCAGTAATTACGGTTGATATAAAGATTGGCGATGGGCCCTACCTGTGGGTAATTTCAGTAATTACTGTTTATATAAAGATTGGTGATGGACCCTACCTGTGGGTAATTTCAGTAATTTCTGTTTATATAAAGATTGGTAATGTTCCCCCTACCTGTGGGTAATTTCAGTAATTACTGTTTCTATAAAGATTGGTGATGGGCCCTACCTGTGGGTAATATCAGTAATTACTGTTGATATAAAGATTGGCGATGGGCCCTACCTGTGTGTAATTTCAGTAATTACTGTTTATATAAAGATTGGTGATGTGCCCTACCTGTGGGTAATTTCAGTAATAACTGTTTTTTATAAATATTGGCAATGGAGCCTACTTGTGGGTAATTTGAGTAATTACTGTTGATATAAAGATTGGTGATGGGCCCTACCTGTGGGTAATTTCAGTAATTACTGTTTATACAAAGATTCGTGATGGGCCCTACCTGTGGGTAATTTCAGTAATTAATGTTTATATAAAGATTGGTGATGGGGCCTACCTGTGAGTAATTTGAGTAATTACAGTTTATATAAAGATTAGTGATGGGTCCTACCTGTGGGTAATTTCAGTAATTACTGTTTATATAAAGATTGGTGATGGGCCCTACCTGTAGGTAATTTCAGCAATTACTGTTTATATAAAGATTGATGATGGACCTCCTACATGTTGGTAATTTCAGTAATTACTCTTTATATAAAGATTGGTGATGGGTCCCCCCACCTGTGGGTAATTTCAGTAATTACTGTTTATATAAAGATTGGTGATGGGCACTACCTGTGGGTAATTTCAGTAATGACTTTTTAGATAAAAATTGGTGATGGGCCCTACCTGTGTGTAATTTCAGTAATTACTGTTTATATAAAGATTGGTGATGTGTCCTACCTGTGGGTAATTTCAGTAATTACTGTTTATATAAAGATTGGTGATGTGCCTTACCTGTGGGTAATTTCAGTAATTACATGTAGATGTAAAGATTGGTGATGCGTCCTACCTGTGGGTAATTTCTGTAATTACTGTTTATATAAAGATTGGTGATGGGCCTTACCTGTGGGTAATTTCAGTAATTACTGTTCATGTAAAGATTGGTGATGTGCCCTACCTGTGTTTAATTTCAGTAATTACTGTTTATATAAAGATTGATGATGGGCCCTACCTGTTGGTAATTACAGTAATTACTCTTTATATCAAGATTAGTGATAGGCCCCCCCTACCTGTTGCTATTTTCAGTCATTACATGTATATATAAAATTGGTGATGGGCTCTACCTGTGGGTAATTTCAGTAATTGCTGTTTGTAAAAAGATTGGGGATGGGACCTACCTTTGGGTAATTTCAGTAATTACTGTATATATAACGATTGGTGATGGGCCTACCTGTGGGTAATTTCAGTAATTACTGTTTATATAAAGATTGGTGATGGGCCCTACCTGTGGGTAATTTCAGTAATTACTGGTTATATAAAGATTGGTGATGGGACCTATCTGCGGGTAATTTCAGTAATTACTGTTTATATAAAGATTGGTGATGTTCCCCCTACCTGTGGGTAATTACAGCAATTACTGTTTGTATAAAGATTGGTGATGGGCCCTACCTGTAGGTAATTTCAGTAATTACTGTTTATATAAAGATTAGTGATGGGTCCTACCTGTGGGTAATTTGAGTAATTACTGTTTATATAAAGATTGGTGATGGGCCTTACCTGTGGGTAATTTCAGTAATTACTGTTTATATAGAGATTGGTGATGGGCACTACCTGTGGGTAATTTCAGTAATTACTGGTTATATAAAGATTGGTGATGGGCCCCATCTGTGGATAATTTCAGTAATTACTGTTTATATAACGATTGGTGATGTGCCCTAGCTGTGGGTAATTTCAGTAATTACTGTTTATATAAAGATTGTTGATGGGTCCTACCTGTGGGTAATTTCAGTAATTACTGTTTATATAAAGATTGGTGATGTGCCCTCCCTGTGGTTAATTTCAGTAATTACTTTTTAGGAAATGATTGGTGATGGGCCCTACCTGTGGGTAATTTCAGTAATTACTGTTTATATAAAGATTGGTGATAGGTCACCCGACCTGTTGGTAATTTCAGTAATTACATGTAGATGTAAAGATTGCTGATGGACCCTACCTGTGGTTAATTTCAGTAATTACTGTTTGTATAAAGGTTGGTGATGCGGCCTATCTGTGGGTAATTTCAGTAATTTCTGTTTATATAAAGATTGATGATGGGTCCTACCTGTGGGTAATTTCAGTAATTACTGTTCATATAAAGATTGGTGATGGGCACTAGCTGTGAGTAATTTCAGTAATTACTGTTGATATAAAGATTGGCGATGGGCCCTACCTGTGGGTAATTTCAGTAATTACTGTTGATATAAAGATTGGCGATGGGCCCTACCTGTGGGTAATTTCAGTAATTACTGTTGATATAAAGATTGGTGTTGGGCCCTACCTGTTGGTAATTTCAGGAATTACTGTTTATATAAAGATTGGTGATGTGCCCTACGTGTGGGTAATTTCAATAATTACTGTTTATAGAAAGACTGGTGATTGGTCTTACCTGTGGGTAATTTCAGTCATTACTGTGTATATAAAGATTGGAGATGTGCCCTACCTGTGGTTAATTTCAGTAATTACTGTTTGTATAAAGATTTGTGATGGGACCTACCTGTGGGTAACTTCAGTAATTACTGTTCATATAAACATTGGTGATGGGACCTATCTGCGGGTAATTTCAGTAATTACTGTTTATATAAAGATTGATGATGGGCCTTACCTGTGGTTAATTTCAGTAATTACTATTTGTATAAAGATTTGTGATGGGCCCTACCTGTGGGTAATTTCAGTAATTACTGTTTGCATAAAGATTGGTGATGCTTCCTATCTGTGGTTATTTTCAATAATTACTGTTTATATAAAGATTTGTGATAGGCCCTACATGTGGGTAATTTCAGTAATTACTGTTTATAGAAAGATTGGTGATGTTCCCCCTACCTATGGGTAATTCAGTAATTACTGTTTCTATAAAGATTGGGGATGGGCGCTACCTGTCGGTAATATCAGTAATTACTGTTGATATAAAGATTGGCGATGGGCCCTACCTGTGGGTAATTTCAGTAATTACTGTTTATATAAAGATTGGTGATGGACCCTAATGGTGGGTAATTTCAGTAATTACTGTTTATATAAAGATTGGTGATATGCCCTACCTGTGGGTAATTTCAGTAATTGCTGTTTATATAAATATTGGCAATGGGGCCTACTTGTGGGTAATTTCAGTAATTACTGTTTCTATAAAGATTGGGGTTGGGCCCTACCTGTGGGTAATTTCAGAAATTAGTGCTTATATAAAGATTGCTGATGGGCCCTACCTGTGGGTAATTTCAGTAATTACTCTTTATATAAAGATTGGTGATGGGTCCCCCTACCTGTGGGTAATTTCAGTAATTACTGTTGATGTAACGATTGGTGATGAGCCACATCTGCGGGTAATTTCAGTAATTACTGTTTATATAAAGATTGGTGATGGGCCCTACCTGTGGGTAATTTCAGTAATTACTCTTTATATAAAGATTGGTGATAGGTCCCCCTACCTGTTGGTAATTTCAGTCAACACATGTATATATAAAATTGATGATGTGCTCTACCTGTGGGTAATTTCAGTAATTACTGTTTGTATAAAGATTGGTGATGGGGCCTACCTGTGGGTAATTTCAGTAATTACTGTTTCTATAAAGATTGGTGATGGGCCCTACCTGTGGGTAATTTCAGTAATTATTGTTTATATAAAGATTGGTGATGGGCCCTACCTGTGGGTAATTTCAACAATTACTGTTTATATAAAGCTTGGTGATGGGCCCTACCTGTGGGTAATTTCATTAATTACTGTTTATATAAAGATTGGTTTTGTGCCCAAATGTGAGTTATTTCAGTAATTACTGTTTATATAATGATTGGTGATGTGATCTACCGGTGCTTAATTTCAGTAAATATTGTTTATATAAAGATTGGTGATGTTCCCCCTACCTGTGGGTAATTTCGGTAATTACTGTTTATATAAAGATTGGTGATGGGCCCTAACTCTGGGTAATTTCAGTAATTACTGTTTATATTAAAAGGTTTGAGATGTGCCCATCCTGTGGGTAATTTCAGTAATTACTGTTTATATAAAGATTGGTGATGTTGCTTACCTGTGGGTAATTTCAGTAATTACTGTTTATATAAAGATTGGTGATGGGCCTTACCTGTGGGTAATTTCTGTAATTACTGTTTATATAAAGATTGAAAATGGGTCCCCCGAACTGTGGTTAATATCAGTAATTACTGTTTATATAAAGATTGGTGATGGGCCCTACCTGTGGGTAATTTCTGTAATTACTGTTTATCTAAAGATTGGTGATGTGCCCTACCTGTGGGTAATTTCAGTAATTACTGTATAGATAAAGATTGGTGATGGGCCCTACCTAGGGGTAATTTCAGTAATTACTGTTTAGATAAACATTGGTGATGGGACCTATCTGCGGGTAATTTCAGTAATTACTGTTTATATAAAGTCTGGTGATGTTCCCCCTACCTGTGGGTAATTACATCAATTACTGTTTGTATAAAGATTGGTGATGGGCCCTACCTGTAGGTAATTTCAGTAATTACTGTTTATATAAAGATTAGTGATGGGTCCTACCTGTGGGTAATTTGAGTAATTGCTGTTTATATAAAGATTGGTGATGTGCCCTACCTGTGGGTAATTTCAGTAATTACTGTTTATATAAAGATTGGTGATGGGCGTTACCTGTGGGTAATTTCAGTAATTACTGTTTATATAAAGATTGGTGATTGGCACTACCTGTGGGTAATTTCAGTCATTACTTTTTATATAAAGATTGGTGATGGGCCATACCTGTGGATAATTTCAGTAATTACTGTTTGTATAAAGATTGTTGATGGGGCCTACCTGTGGGTAATTTCAGTAATTACTGTTTCTATAAAGATTGGTGATGGGCCGCACATGTGGGTAATTTCAGTAATTACTGTTTATATAAAGTTTGGTGATGGGACCTACCTGTGGGTAATTTCAGTAATTACTGTATATATAACGATTGGTGATGGGCCCTACCTGTGGGTAATTTCAGTAATTACTGTTTCTATAAAGATTGGTGATGGGCCGTACCTGTGGGTAATTTCAGTAATTATTGTTTATATAAAGATTGGTGATGTGCCTTACCTGTCGGTTATTTCAGTATTTACTGTTTATATAAAGATTGGTGATGGATCCTACCTGTGGGTAATTTGAGTAATTACTTTTTATATAAAGTTTGGTGATGGGCCCTACCTGTGGGTAAGTTCAACAATTACTGTTTGTATAAAGATTGGTGATAGGCCCTACCTGTGGGTAATTTCAGTAATTACTGTTTATATAAAGATTGGTGTTGTGCCCAAATGTGGGTTATTTCAGTAATTACTGTTCATATAATGATTGGTGATGGGAACTACCGGTGCTTAATTTCAGTAAATACTGTTTATATAAAGATTGGTGATGTTCCCCCTACCTCTGGGTAATTTCGGTAATTACTGTTTATATAAAGATTGGTAAGGGGTCCCCCTACCTGTGGGTAATTTCAGTAATTATTGTTTGCATAAAGATTGGTGATGGGCCCTACCTGTGTATAATTTCAGTAATGACTGTTTCTACAAAGATTGGTGATGGGCACTAACTGTGGGTAATTTCAGTAATTACTGTTTATATAAAAAGGTTGGAGATGTGCCCAACCTGTGGGTAATTTCAGTAATTGCAGTTTATATAAAGATTGGTGATGTCGCTTACCTGTGGGTAATTTCAGTAATTACTGTTTATATAAAGATTGGTGATGGGCCTTACCTGTTGGTAATTTCTGTAATTACTGTTTATATAAAGATTGATAATGGGTCCCCCGAACTGTGGTTAATATCAGTAATTACTGTTTATATAAAGATTGGTGATGGGCCCTACCTGTGGGTAATTTCTGTAATTACTGTTTATCTAAAGATTGGTGATGGGCCCTACCTGTGGGTAATTTCAGTAATTACTGTATATATAAAGATTGGTGATGGGCCCTACCTGTGGGTAATTTCAGTAATTACTGTTTATATAAAGATTGGTGATGGGCCCGACTTGTGGTTAATTTCAGTAATTATTGTTTATATAAAGATTGGTGATGGGTCCTACCTGTGGTTAATTTCAGTAATTACTGTTTATATAATGATTGGTGATGGGTCCTACCTGTGGTTAATTTCAGTCATTATTGTTTGTATAAAGATTGGTGATGGGACCTACCTGTGGGTAATTTCATTAATTACTGTATATATAAAGATTGGTGATGGGACCTACCTGTGGGTAACTTCAGTAATTACTGTTTAGATAAACATTGGTGATGGGACCTATATGCGGGTAATTTCAGTAATTACTCTTTATATAAAGATTGGTGATGTTCCCCCTACGTGTGGGTAATTACATCCATTATTGTTTATATAAAGATTGGTGATGGGCCTTACCTGTGGCTAATTTCAGTAATTACTGTTTACATAAAGATTGGTGATGGGCACTACCTGTGGGTAATTTCAGTAATTACTTTTTATATAAGGATTGGTGATGGGCCCTCCCTGTGGGTAATTTCACTAATTACGTTTATATAAAGATTAGTGATGCACCTCCTACATGTTGGTAATTTCAGTAATTACTGTTTAAATAAAGATTGGAGATAGGACCCCCTACCTGTGGGTAATTTCCATAATTACTGTTTATATAAATATTGGTGATGGGCCCCACCTGTGGGTAATTTCAGTAATTACTGTTTATATAAAGATTGGTGATTGGCCATTCCTGTGGGTAATTTCAGTAATTACTGTTTTTATAAAGATTGGTGATGGGTCCCCTAGCTGTGGGTAATATCAGTAATTACTGTTTATATAAAAATTGGTTATGGGCCTTACCTCTGGGAAATTTCAGCAATTACTGTTGATATAAAGATTGGTGATGTGCCCTACCTGTGGGTAACTTCAGTCATTACTGTTTATATAAAAATTGATGATGTGCCCTAACCGTGGGTAATTTCAGTAATTATTGTTTATATAAAGATTGGTGATGGGCCTTACCTGTGTGTAATTTCAGTAATTACTGTTGATATAAAATTGGTGATGGGTCCAACCTGTGGGTAATTTCAGTAATTACTGTTTATATAAAGATTGGTGATGGGTCCTACCTGTGGTTAATTTCAGTAAGTTCTGTTTCTATAAAGTTTGGTGATGGGCCCTCCTTGAGGATAATTTCAGTAATTCCTGTTTAGATAAAGATTGGTGATGGGCCTTACCTGTGGGTAATTTCAGTAATCACTGTTTATATAAAGATTGGTGATGTGCCCTACCTGTGGGTAATTTCAGTAATTACTGTTTATATAAAGATTGGTGATGGGCCCTACCTGTGGGTAATTTCAGTATTTACTGTTCATATAAATATTGGTGATGTGCCCTACCTGTGGGTAATTTCAGTAATTACTGTTTATATAAAGATTGGTGATGGGCCTTACCTGTGCGTAATTTCAGTAATTATTGTTTATATAAAGATTGGTGATGGGCCCTACCTGTGGGTAATTTCAGTAATTACTGTTTATATAATGATTGATGATGGGCCCTACCAGTGGGTAATTTCATTAATTACTGTTTCTATAAAGATTGGTGATTGGTCCTACCTGTGGGTAATTTCAGTAATTACTGTTTATATAAAGATTGGTGATGGGCCCTACCTGTGGGTAATTTCAGTACTTATGGTTTATTTTAAGATTGGTGATGGGTCCTACCTGTGGGTAATTTCAGTAATTACTGTTTATATAAAGATTGGTGATGGGTCCGACCTGTGGGTAATTTGAGTAATTACTGTTTATATAAAGATTGGTGATGGGTCCTACCTGTGGGTAATTTCAGTAATTACTGTTTATATAAAGATTAGTGATGGGCCCTACCTGTGGGTAATTTCAGTAATTACTTTTTATATAAAGATTTGTGATGGGACCTACCTGTGGGTAATTTCAGTAATTACTGTTTATATAAAGATTGGTGATGTGCCCTACCTGTTGGTAACTTCAGTAGTACTTTTTATATAAAGGTTGGTGATGGGTCCGACATGTGGGTAATTTCAGTAATTACTCTTTGTATAAAGATTGGTGATGGGTCCTACCTGTGGGTAATTTCAGTAATGACTGTTTATATAAAGATTGGTGATGGGCCCTACCTGTGGGTAATTTCAGTAATTAATGTTTATATAAAGATTGGTGATGTTCCCTACCTGTAGTTTATTTCAGTAATTACTGTTTTTATAAAGATTGGTGGTGGGCCCTACCTGTGGGTAATTTCAGTAATTAATGTTCATATAAACATTGGTGATGGGCCCTACCTGTGGGTAATTTCAGTAATTACTGTTTATATAATGATTGATGATGGGCCCTACCAGTGGGTAATTTCATTAATTACTGTTTCTATAAAGATTGGTGATTGGTCCTACCTGTGGGTAATTTCAGTAATTACTGTTTATATAAAGATTGGTGATGGGCGCTACCTGTGGGTAATTTCAGTACTTATGGTTTATTTTAAGATTGGTGATGGGTCCTACCTGTGGGTAATTTCAGTAATTACTGTTTATATAAAGATTGGTGATGGGTCCGACCTGTGGGTAATTTGAGTAATTACTGTTTATATAAAGATTGGTGATGGGTCCTACCTGTGGGTAATTTCAGTAATTACTGTTTATATAAAGATTAGTGATGGGCCCTACCTGTGGGTAATTTCAGTAATTACTTTTTATATAAAGATTTGTGATGGGACCTACCTGTGGGTAATTTCAGTAATTACTGTTTATATAAAGATTGGTGATGTGCCCTACCTGTTGGTAACTTCAGTAGTACTTTTTATATAAAGGTTGGTGATGGGTCCGACATGTGGGTAATTTCAGTAATTACTCTTTGTATAAAGATTGGTGATGGGTCCTACCTGTGGGTAATTTCAGTAATGACTGTTTATATAAAGATTGGTGATGGGCCCTACCTGTGGGTAATTTCAGTAATTAATGTTTATATAAAGATTGGTGATGTTCCCTACCTGTAGTTTATTTCAGTAATTACTGTTTTTATAAAGATTGGTGGTGGGCCCTACCTGTGGGTAATTTCAGTAATTAATGTTCATATAAACATTGGTGATGGATCCTACCTGTGGGTAATTTCAGCAATTACTGTTTTTATAAAGATTGGTGATGGGCCCTACCTGTGTGTAATTTCAATCCCCGAGTTAAAATAATAATCTTGCTGTTAAATGGACATAGTGAGCCAGGTGAGAACAAGGTTCTCGCTGGTCCTGTGTGGGAGTCTCCACTCTGCCGGAAGAGTCCCAGCTGTTCTGCCGTACACACCTGGTGGGACAGGACAACACTTGCTCAGTAGCTTGTGTCGTGTGTGAGCGGCACAGTGCAGTCCTTCTAACTGATCGGCTTTACCTGCAGCAATCGTCAAACACAGTCTGCCTGCACCGGCCACTATATTTGTGCAGTGTAAAGCACCTTATACCAGTGCTCTGGTTTGTGCGCAGTGTGTCGGAATTAATCCGGTCCTGGGGCAGTTTCAAGGCCTTGTTGCACTTTCCTGACATTTCCTTCCTTTAATTTCTGGAGTTACTTTATCAATGCATTTTAGCAGCTGTATAACCGAGAGGGAGAGAGAGACCTTGTGGCGCACACCATCTTGTTTCTGGGACGGTCGGCGCCTCGAGATCTCACGCTTTGTGGAAGAACAGCTGGGGCCTTACAGCTTAGGAGTTGGCCATAAGCCACATGTACCCATGTTTATTCAATAGTATAAAGGAACGGAACTGTCCAGTAGCTCTTCGAACTTCAGCTTGGACCGTGATTCGCGAGCGGTGCCGGGACCCCCAAGGCTCCTGACCAGCCGTCATTGCGGAGTTCCCGACGGGTCGAAGGCCGTGAGCTTTTTTGCATCTTATCATATTCTCTTTTCTTCGTAAACTGTATTACGTTTCTTTTCTCTCAGTAAACGGTGTTTTATCTTTATTTCATTTGTCTTGTCTCTTATTTAACATTCATCCAGATCCCGAACCTGGGTCTATTATTATCGATCCAAAACATTTTGGCGTCACGAACAGGATCTGGTAAAATATTTAAGAGAAAAGACGAGAAGCAGTCTCCTCCTGCGGGAGAGAAGTACAGAATACCAGGGTGGAGCATGAAGGATGAGGGTACGGGCTCTCTTGCCAATGTGCTAGCCCGGTTTGGACCCCCGCAACATTGGGATATGCAGTTATTGGAACAGAGTAAAGCTAGAACCGTACCCCACCTGGTACTGTCTCTCCTGGAGGAAGCGGGCTTCCCACAGGAGAAAAATAGTCCCCCACAAATGGGATGAATTTGTTGACAGCATTAAGGGCGATGTGTAAACAACTTAAGGAAAGTGAGGCAGAAAACCTACAGTTAAAAACAGCTGTTAAGGTTTTGGAAAGTCAAAACTCGACCCTGACTGAAGCGGTCCGCACTGCACAAGAACAGGCGGACAAGGTCAATGAACAATCAGAACCTTTAATATGCCATCTGCCGACATTACAAAATAAAAAGAAAGCCAGACGACGGAAATTACAGATGGATTTGAAATATATCCTTTTGTAGTGCACTGATTTGCTGCTGCATGTGGTATGGACTTGCTCAATCAGATCCCAGTGAGTGTTTAAAAGCCAATGCAAAATCATGTGGGGAATGTATACAAGCTGGGAAAGATAGTGGGTGGTGTACCAAAAATATCTGGTACTCCTCTGACTCAGAATATGAGTGGACAGATGGAGCGGGGGAGGGAGGGGAAATGGGAGGAAACTAAAGACCCTCCGCCATACGCTCCGAGCATGGAAACTGGACCCCTTATGACAAATAAGACGAAACAGCAAGATGGGGAACAGCCGGTAACCACTAGAGGGGTGCGTGACTTCACCACTAGTGAGTTACAAGAAATAGGGTCTCGATTTCGTCAAAAACCCGGGGAATCATTGTCAGAATTGCTAACCCGGATTTGGGACCAGGGAGCATCAGGCGTAATACTTAACCCCGAGAGTTAACTAAAATGGGGACTATGACTACGGACTACCATATCACAGCAGTGCTACGGAATGTCCAGGGCACAGGTTCGCTATGTGACCTGGTTACTATAGGGGTCCGGCAAAAATATCCCTCTGCCATTGATTGGGAAGGGGAGGTAAAACCTTGGAATACTATGGCGGAGGGTGCGATACAGTTGCGCAACATACTACACAGGGAGGATTATATCACCAACAATATGGGGGGGCCAGATCAGGAGCTCTTTACGGCAGGAATGCGGAGCAGGCTGATGAAGAGTGGCCCTCCCACGATGAGGGGTGCGCTACTCGCATTATTGGGACCAGCCCAAGGGCAGCGGGTTGGGCACGCTTGCCTATTGTTGGGACAGTTAGAGGATGCAGAAGATAGTGTGCGAGAGTCGAGAATGGCTAATGTAGAGGGGGATCTGGACCAGCGACACGGTTCGACCTCTGGGAAAGGTACAGGGTCAGGAAAGACAAAAAAATAATTACACGAAGGGACATGTTCGCGGCTTTACTGAAGGCAGGGGTCCCCAAGGAAAAAATTGATGGAATCCCAACAGGAGCGATGTTTTCTATGTGGAAGCAACACTGCGTCCCGGGAACAGGGAAGGGTGAAAGGAGGGAGGTAAGGGAGACTAAGTCAGATAGCGATAAGTCTGTGGATGCGGAGAAACCATCTCCCGCTAGCCTATACCCCAACGTTGACGAGCTGTGGAAGGCTAGTAATCCCCTCACTAGGGGTGTGGCCGGGATCCGGGAGTACTCCCTGTGAGAACCACATCAACCCAAGCTCCCGGGGACCTGAGGCCACACATTCCGATCACGATACATTGGTGGAGGCGGGGGAACATACAAAGAGATGTGGCTTTACTAGACACAGGGGCAGAAGTTAGTATTATCCATGGAAATCCTAGGAAACACACAGGGACCCATATGATGATTAATGGGTTCGGAGCGGCAGACACGCCCGCTGTCCAAACAACTATCAGAATGGCGTTGGGAAATGGGCCTCCGCGCTGGGTAATGGTCTTAATATCGGCAGTAAAGGAACATATTATTGGGATGGACCTTTTAAAGGGAACCACACACAACACCTCGTTTGGGCGATTGTCATTCAGGATATGGGCGATCACTGTGGTTGCAAGGGAAGCAAAGTGGGAACCAGTGGTAATACCACGGCCATCGCATATAGTGACTATAAAACAGTACAGAATACCTCGGGGCCACAAAGAAATAGGGGAAACCATACAAGGGCACTTGGAGGCGGGTATCATTAGACATGCAGTGTCCCCCTACAATAGCCCTGTTTGGCCTGTGCAGAAACCCGACAAAAGTTGGAGGATGACTGTGGACTACCGACAACTGAACAAATTTGCCCCTCCCCTGGCAACCGCTGTCCCAGGTGTAGTAACTATAACAGAGCAGCAGTCTGAAGAAGGTGCGGAGTGGTATGCGGTAATGAACCTGGCCAATGCCTTTTTCTCCATTCCAATAGCGGAAGAATCCCAGGGCCAGTTTGCATTCACTTGGGAAGGGAGGCAATACACGTTTAAACGCCTACCTCAAGGTTACCTACATAGCCCTACCCTATGTCACAGATTGCTGGCCCGGGACCTGGACATGTGCACGTTGGCTCCTAATGTCTCATTGGCATACTTCATCGATAATGTACTAATAAGGGGTTCCACCGAGGCAGTGGTGTCAGAAGCCCTAGCTACTTTAGTCCAACACATGCGAGACAGGGGCTTGGGGATAAATCCAAATAAGGTGCAGGGCCCTAGCCAGACTGTGCAATTTCTGGGGATCAAATGGTCTCGGGGTGAGCGCATCATACCCGAGCCTGTGAAGAATAAAATTCAAGAATGGCCACGCCCACGAATAAAACTGAGACATAACAGTTTGTGGGACTATTGGGTTACTGGAGGAGAAACATACCTCACCTCACGATGCTATTAAAACTGCTGTATGCCGTAACATGAAAAAAGGCCCACTTCGAGTGGGGAAAGCAACAACAGGTGGCCTTTGATGCAGCCAAAGAAGCTGTAGCTTAAGCTTTACCCCGAGCCCCACGAGAGTCTGGACAGCCTTTTGAGCGACAGGTATCCGTTACCAATGATACTGCAGTATGGAGTTTGTGGTAGGTTCAACATGGCATTCGTAATCCGTTACGGTTCTGGTCTAAAAAATTGACAGATGCTGCTACTCGTTACACTCCATTTGAGAAACAATTATTAGCATGTTATTGGGCCCTAACAGAAACAGAAGGACAGACACGGGACGACAAAGTCAGTTTAAGACCAGACCTACCCATATTATCCTGGGTTCTCTCAGAAAATGAGACACACAAGGTCGGGCGAGAGCAGCAAAGCTCCATAGTGTGCTGTAAATGGTATATCGCAGACAGAGCAATAAGGAAAATAAGGAATCACATGACGACATGAGCATGTGGCTGAATACCCACAAACAGCTGAGAGTGAACTTGCGCAGTCGTCTGTCAGTTTAACCCAAGAGTCACCGATCTCCTGGGGCGTGTCTTTTGAACAGTTAACACCTGAAGAACGTAGCCATGCCTGGTTCACAGATGGCTCAGCGATCTGGCGAAATGGCCTTCGGTGATGGCGAGCCGCTGCCTTCAATCCAAAAACCCAGACAATTATGCATGATGAGGGCGTGGGAGGCTCCAGCCAGCTAGCAGAACTAGCAGCGGTAGTCCTTGCGATCGAAGAGGAACAGCAACAAGTACACATATATACTGACTCATGGGCAGTAGCCAATGGCATGGCGAGCTGGATGCGAAACTGACATGAACATAACTGGCAAATAACTGGGAAAGACTTGTGGGGAAAGCACCCATGGGAACAAATATGGTCCAAAGCCCAGAAGATGAAAATAACTGTATATCATGTGGACGCTCACATGAAAAACACTTCAAAGACCTCTGAATATAATAACACCGTTGATAATATAGTCCGGGTACGGGCTGTCAAAGAGGCGGAAGAGGAAGAATATGGTATAGGCAAGTGGGCCCACCACAAATCTGGACATTTGGGCATTCAGGGTACGATACAATGGGCACAAAATAGGGGGTTACATTTGACTACAGACCGTGTTAAACAGACCATAAACACCTGTGAAATTTGTCAAAAGGTGACGCATTTTCCCCTACAACGACAACCCGGTGCCCATATTAAGAGCGAGACTCAACCAGCACAAATATGGCAAGTTGATTACTTAGGACCTTTACCATTGCAACAACGGTTCCAATATTTGCTCACTGCTGTTGATACCTATTCTGGACTTTTGGTAGCTTATCCAGTGACTAAAGCGAATCAACAAAGTACGATTAAAGGACTGGAGAATGTGATGACATACTACGGTGAGCCAGCAGAAGTACAGTCCGATAATGGGTCGCACTTCACAGGTCAAACAGTGCAACAGTGGGCAGTAGACAACGAGATCTATTGGATGTTCCACATACCTTACTGTCTGCAAGCTGCAGGGTTAGTAGAATGCATGAATGCACTACTTAAGCAACAGATTAAAATATTAACTCCCACTAACACATTGCAAGGATGGTTAAAGGTCTTACCACAAGCAGTGCACAATCTGAATCACCGACCATTGCGGGAGGGAACTCCCATAAGCCACATGTTAGGCAAAGTTAGTGTCCCTACTATTGAAAAAGAAAATCAGACTCAGGACACAGTTTGTGAAGGAGGAAAAGTGTGGATGCAGTACTCCCAGAAACCCTTACAAGCAGGGGAAATCTTAGCGAAAGGAGAAGGAAACACTTATTGGGTGCTCCTGACTGGTCAAGATATTCCTCTCTGTGTTGACAAGGGTAAATTGACTAAACGGGGCTGAATTAATATATATATGCTTCCTCCCACAGGAATCCTGCCCAAAATGGCAACTTACCAACTCGTGCTGGCAAGTCTCTGTGTCTCATTATCTGTGACTGTGCTACTTCCATCCTCAAACACAGCATGGGATAGCCGTATAGGGTGGCAGTGAGCTAACACTGATCGTACGCAAGACAATCAAGGGTGGATTGTATTGGTGGGACATCTTTTACGGATGGTCCCCAAAAAACATCCGCCGCTTTGAAGCTGTAAATACATCCTATTGTTGTTTTACTTGTCGCGTTATTACTGATATTACTGCTTGTATGTATGATTTGATGTAGATTGCAGGCGTTGCTTGTGCATACTCAACGTGTAACTGATGCATTACGCCTTCAGCTTGATTATATTACTGAGAATGTCTAAATATCAAGGGTGGATTGTATTGTATAGGGTTAATCACATAAGGTTAATTATGATATTTAGTCATTCACAGTGTGTCTCTGCTCCATGCTTCGTGGATTGTTGTTGCTACATAGAGAGAGAGAGAAAGCGACCTTGGGACGCACACCAGCTTGTTATGAGACAGTCCGCGGCTCGAAATCTCATGCTTTGTGGACTAGCACCTGCGGCCTTACAGATTAGGAGTTGGCCATAAGCCACATGAACCCATGTTTGTTTGATAGTATAAAGAAGCTGCACTGTCCTGTAGCTCTTCGAACTTCACCTTGGACCGTGATTCGCGAGCGGTGCCAGGACCCCCAATGCTCCAGACCAGCCGTCGCTTGTGGAGTTCCCGACTGGCAGAAGGCCGTGGGTATTGTTGCATCTTATCATACTTCTCTTTTCTTCGTAAACTGTATTATTAATGTTTCTTTTCTCTCAATAAACAGTGTTTTATTTGTCATTTGTCTTGTCTCTTATTTAGCATTCATCCAGATCCCGAACCTGGGTCTATTATTATCGATCAAAAACATTCCTCTGCACCCTCTCCAGTGCAATCACATCCTTCCTACAATATGGTGACCAGAACTGCACGCAGTACTCCAGCTGTGGTCTAACCAGTATTGGAGGGGGATAGTCAGGAACTCCCGAACCCCATTTCACACGCAGCCTGGTGAGGGAGCCTTCGGGTTGATTGAGGATCCGTTACTGACCCTCCATCTCCTCTGTTACTACCCACTTTACAGCCCCAATCTCCTCCATTTCATAGAAACACAGAAAATATGTGCAGGAGCAGGCCATTCGGCCCTTCGCGCCTGCACCACCGTTCAATCTGATCGTGGCTGATCATGCAACTTCAGTACCCCTTTCCTGCTTTCTCTCCATACCACTTGATCCCTTTAGCCGTAAGGGCCACATAGAATTCCCTTTTGAATATATCCAACAAGCTGGCCTCAACAACTCTCTGTGGCAGAGAAATTCCATAGGTTAACAATTCCCTGAGTGAAGAAGTTTCTCCTCATCTCGGTCCTAAATGTCTTACCTCTTATCGTTAGTCTGTGACCGCTGGTTCTGGACTTCCCCAAGATCGGAACCATCCTTCCTGCATCTAACCTGTCCAATCCTGTCAAAATTGTATTTGTTTCTATGAGATCCCCTCTCATTCTTCTAAATTCCAGTTAATATAAGCATAGTTGATCCAGCCTTTCTTCATAATGTCAGTCCTGCAATCCCTGGAATCAATCTGGTGAACCTTCGCTGCATGCGCTCAATAGCAAGACTGTCCTTCCTCAGATTCGGAGACCAAAACTGAACACACTATTCCAGTTGTGGCCTCACCAAGGCCCTGTACAACTGCAGTAGGACCTCCCTGTTCTTATACTCAAATCCTCTCACCATGAAGGCCAACATGCCATTTGCCTTCTTCACCACCTGCTGTACCTGCATGCCAACTTTCAATGACTGATGTACCATAACACCCAGGTCTCGTTGTACCTCCCCTTTTCCTAATCTGTCAACATTCATGTTGTGTACCTGTAAAGCATGCACTCCCATGTTCCGCCACCAGGAGCTCATCTCCTGAAGTTCCAAGGGATCCCAGCATCCCTTGGGAGCACTGTATATAAGCTGCCCCCTAAGGCCTGTTCCTCACTCTAGAGTGTCTTATTAAAGACTGAGGTCACTGTTACTTTAACCTCCCTGTGTGCAGTCTCATCTGTGTTAGGAACACAATAATGACGATGAGCATACGAATCCAACGCAAAGATGCAGCAAACTGTGGGCATCCTGGAGAAGTTCTTAGAGGGTGAGGACTGGGAAGCCTAGGTTAAACGACTAGACCAGTACTTTGTAGCCAACGAGCTGGATGGGGAAGGAAGTGCTGCAAAAAGGAGACTGGTCTCGTCACGGTCTGCGGGGCACTGACCTACAGCCTCATGAAGAACCTTCTGGCTCCATTGAAACGCACAGATAAGTCGTATGAGGAGCTGTGTGCACTGGCTCAGGAGCATCTTAACCCGAGGGAGAGCGTGCTGATGGCGAGGTATCGGTCCAACACATACCAGCGATCTGAAGGTCAGGAAGTGGCGAGATACGCCGCCGGCTAAGGCGACTTGCAGGACAATGTGAGTTTGATGGCTACCTGGAGCAAATGCTCAGAGACTTTTTTGTACTGGGCATTGGCCACGAGACCATCCTACGAAAACTTTTGACTATAGAGAAACCGACCCTCAGTCAGGCCACTGCGATAGCACAGGTGTTTATGTCCACCAGTGATAACACCAAACAAATCTCTCAGCACACAAGTGACAGCAAAGTTCATAAATTAACTGGAACTGTGTTTGCAAGCAGAAATGTACAGGGCAGAAACCACGAGTCCGCAACTGCCAGCAGGCCTCAGGTGACCCAGATGACTCAGAGTTCGCAACAAAGGATCAATGCAAGGCAATTCACACCTTGTTGTCGCTGTGAAGGCTTCCATTCAGCCTATTCATGCCGCTTCAAAGGGTATGTTTGCAAGAGCTGCAGTACAATGGGACACCTCAATGAGCTTGCAGACGAGCTGCAAGCTCTGCAAAACCTGCTAACCACCACGTGGCAGAGGAAGCTCGGTCCATGGTGGATCAAAGCAATTTCGAGTCTCAGAGAGAGGAGGTAGATGCTGAAGTACACGGGGTGCAAACATTTTCGACGAAATGTCCACCTATAATGCTAAACGTAAAATTAAATGGCTTTCCCGTAGCCATGGAACTGGACACTGGTGCTAGCCAATCCATCATGAGTAAAAAGATGTTTGAGAGACTTTGGTGCAACAAGGCACTCAGACCAGCCCTGAGCCACATCCACACGAACTGAGAATGTACACCAAAGAGCTTATCGCTATCCTGGACAATCATTCTGGATTGTCCAGGGCGATGGCCCAAGCTACTTGAAAGGAGCTGGCTGGGTAAAATCCGCTGGAACTGGGATGACGTCCAAGCGCTATCACATGTCGATGAGGCCACATGTACCCAGGTTCTTAACAAATTTCCTTCCCTTTTTGAGCCAGGCATTGGAAACTTTTCCGAGGTGAAGGTGTGGATCCACTTTGTCCCAGAGGCATGACCCATTCACCACAAGGCGCGAGCGGTACCTCACATGATGAGGGAGAGAGTGGAAATGGAGCTGAACCGGCTGCAACGCGAGGGCATCATGTGCCCAGTGGAATTCAGCGAGTGGGCAAGCCCGATTGTTCCAGTATTCAAAAGTGATGGCATAGTCAGGATTTGCGGCAATTATAAAGTAACTATTAATTGTATATCGCTACAGGACCAATACCCGCTACCTAAGGTAGACGACCTATTTGCGATGCTGGCAGAAGGCAAGACATTCACCAAGCTCGATCTGACTCCAGCCTACATGATGCAGGAGCTGGAGGAGTCTTTGAAGGGCCTCACCTGCATCAACACGCACAAGGGACAGTTCATCTACAACAGATGCCCGTTTGGAATTTGGTCGTCTGCAGCGATATTCCAGAGAAACATGGAGAGCCCACTTAAGTCACGACCACGCACGGTGGTTTTTCAGGACGACATATTGGTCACGGGTCGGGACACCGTCGACCACCTACAAAACCTGGAGGAGGTCCTCCAGCGACTGAATCGTGTAGCGCTGCGGCAGAAGAAGTCGAAACGGGTCTTCATGGCAACAGAAGTGGAGTTTTTGGGGAGAAAGATCACGGCGGATGGCATTCGATGCACAGACGCCAAGACAGAGGCTATCAGGAATGCACCCAGGCCACAGAGTGTCACGGAGCTGCAATCGTTTCTGGGACTCCTCAACTATTTTTGGTAACTTCCTACCGGAGTTAAGCACCTCTTAGAGCCCCTACATGTGTTATTGCGTAATGGTGAGAACTGGATATGGGGAAAAAAACAAGTAATTGCTTTTGAGAAAGCCAGAAACATTTTATGCTCCAACAAGCTGCTTGTATTGTATAACCCGTGTAAAAGACCTGTGCTAGCATGTGATGCGTCGTCGTACGGAGTCGGGTGTGCATTACAACAAGCTAACGTTGCGGGGATGTTGCAACCTGTCGCCTATGCCTCCAGGAGCTTTTGTCTAAGGCCGAGAGGGCCTACAGCATGATTGACAAAGAGGCATTAGCGTGTGTGTTCGGGGTAAAGAAAATGCATCAGTACCTGTTTGGCCTCAAATTTGAGCTGGAAACCAATCACAAGCCCCTCATATACCTGTTCGCTGAAAACAGGGGGATACATACTAATGCCTCAGCCTGCATACAAAGGCGGGCACTTGCGCTATTAGTGTATAACTATACCATCCGCCACAGGCCAGGTACCGAGAACTGTGCAGATGCTCTCAGTCGGCTACCATTGCCCACCACGGGGGTTGAAATGGCGCAGCCTGCAAACATGTTGATGATGGCGCAGCCCGCAGACTTGTTGATGGTCATGGAAGTGTTTGAAAATGATAAATCACCTGTCACGGCCCGCCAGATTAGGACTTGGACCAGCCGAGATCCTCTGCTGTCCCTAGTAAAAAAACTATACTGCATGGGAGCTGGGCCAGCATCCCCGTTGAAATGCAAGAGCTAATGAAGCCGTTCCAGCGGCGAAAGGACGAGCTGTCTATTCAGGCAAACTGCATGTTGTGGGGTAACCGCGTAGTGCTACCAAAAAAGGGCAGGGAGACGTTCATCTCACATCTCCACAGCACACACCAGGGTACAGTAATGATGAAAGCGATAGCCAGATCCCACGTGAGGTGGCCCGGGATCGACTCTGACTTTGAGTCCTGTGTACGGCAATGCAGCGTGTGTGCTCAGTTGAGCAACGCGCCCAGAGAGAGGCACCACTAAGTTTGTGGTCCTGACCCTCCAGACCATGATCGAGGATCCATGTCGACTATGTGGGCCCGTTTCTCGATAAAATGTTTCTGGTGGGGGTGGATGCTTTTTCAAAATGGATTGAATGTGAAATAATGTCAGGAAGGACCGCCACCGCCACCATTGAAAGCCTGAGGGCCATGTTTGCCACCCATGGCCTGCCTGACATACTGGTCAGTGACAACGGGCCATGTTTCACCAGTGCCGATTTTAAAGAATTCGTCACCCGCAATGGGATCAAACATGTCAACTCGGACCCGTTTAAACCAGTCTCCAATGGGCAGACAGAGCGGGCAGTACAAACCATCCAACAGAGCCTTCAACGAGTCACAGAAGGCTCACTTCAAATCCGCCTGTCCCGAGTGCTGCTCAGCTACCGCACGAGACCCCACTCGCTCACAGGTGTGCCCCCGGCTGAGCTACTCATGAAAAGGACACTTAAAACCAGACTCTCGCTGGTTCACCCCAACCTGCATGATCAGGTAGAGTGCAGGCGGCAGCAACAAAATGTAAACGATGGTCGCGCCACTGTGTCACGGGAAATTGATCTGAATGACCCTGTGTATGTGCTAAACTATGGACATGGTCCCAAGTGGATCGTGGGCACGGTGATAGCAAAAGAAGGGAATAGGGTGTCTGTAGTCAAATTGAAAATGGACAAATTTGCAGAAAGCACCTGGACCAAACGAGGCTACGGTTCACAGACTGCCCTGAGCAACCCACAACAGACACCACCTTTTTCGAGCCCACAACACATACCCAAAGGATCAACGGCACCACGCCGGACCAGGAAATCGAACCCATCACGCCCAACAGTACAGGTTCACCCAGCAGTCCTGCAGGGCCAACAACACGCCAGCCCAGTGAAGGCACAGCCAACACACCAGAACATACATTTGTACCAAGGCGGTCCACCAGGGAAAGAAAGGCTCCCAACTGCCTCACCTTGTAAATAGTTTTCACTTTGACTTTGGGGGTGGGAGGGGGGAGCGGAGAGTGATGTTGTGTATCTATAAGGCATGCACTCCCATGTTCCGCCACCAGGGAGCGCATCCCCTGAATTCGCAAGGGATCCCAGCATCCGTTGAGAGCACTGGATATAAGCCAGCCCCCAAGGCCTGTTCCTCACTCTGGAGTGTCTTAATAAAGACTGAGATCACTGTTACTTTACCCTCCCTGTGTGCAGTCTCATCTGTGTTAGGAACACAAAAGTTTCCAATAATTTTCTCACCACTGAGGTTAGACTGACAGGCCTGTAATTACTTGGCCTATCCCTTTCTCCCTTCTTAAACAAGGGTACTACATTAGCAGTCCTCAAATCCTCCGGCACCATGCCCAGATCCAAAGAGGACTGGAAAATGATGGTCAAGGCCTCTGCTATTTTTTTTTTTGCATTCGTTTATGTGATGTGGGCGTCGCTGGCGAGGCCGGCATTTATTGCCCATCCCTATTTGCCTCTTGAGAAGGTGGTGGTGAGCCGCCGTCTTGAATCGCTGCAGTTTGTGTGGTGAAGTTTCTCCCACAGTGCTGTTAGGGACGGAGTTCTACCCTTGCGTAAACTAGAGGTGATCGAAAACATGTCTGCCCTGTGTCCTAACTTACACCAAGTCCCACTTGCCCATCACCCCCTGTGCTCCCTGCCCCGTGTCCTAACTCGCACCAAGTCCCACTCACCCATCACCTCCTGTGCTCCCTGCCCCGTGTCCTAACTGTACCAAGACCCATTCACCCATCACCTCCTGTGCTCCCTGCCCCGTGTCCTAACTGTACCAAGTCCCACTCACCAATCACACCCTGTGCTCGCTGACCTACATTAGCTCCCGGTTAAGCAAATCCTCGATTTCAAAATTCTCATCCTTGTTTACAAATCCCTCCATCGCTACACTCCTCCCTATCTCCGTAATCTCCTCCAGCCCCACAACCCCTTCCTATCTCTGTAACCCACGCCAGCTCTACACCCCTCCCTATCTCTGTAACCCTCTCCAGCCCCTACACCCCTCCCCATCTCTGCAAACTCCTCCAGCCCCTAAAGCCCTCCTATCTCTGTAATCTCCTCCAGTCCCTACACCTCACCCTATCTTTGCAACCACCCCCAGCCCCTACACCCATCCCTATTTCTGTAACCCCCTTGAGCCCATACAACCCTCCCTATCTCTGTAACATCCTCCAGCCCCTATACCCCTCCCTATCTTTGCAACCACCTCCAGCCCCTACACCCCTCCTTATCTCTGTAAATCTCTCCAACCCCTACAACCCTCCCTGTCTCTGTAATCTCCTCCAGCTCATACACCCATCACTAACTCTGTAACCTCCTCCAGAACCTACACCCATCCCCATCTCTGTAACCTCCTCCAGCCCTTACACCCCTCCCTATCACTGTAACCTCCTCCAGTCTCACAACATCCCAAGATGTCTGCGATCCGCTAATTCTGCCCTCCTGCCCATCCCTGATTATAATCGCTCCACCATCGGTGGTCATGCCTTCTGTTGCCTGTGCCCCAAGCTCTGGAACTCTCTCCCTAAGCCTCTCCGCCTCTCCACCTCTCTCTCCTCCTTCAAGATGCTCCTTACAACCGGCCTCTTTGACCGAGCTTTTTGCCACCTGCCCTAATTTCTCCCTGAATGATTGGCCTGCTTCTGTGCTCTTTTATAGTTTTTAGGCCCCCAAATAATAACGTCACGGTGGGGCGGACAATAATCAAGGAAATAATGGAGGCATGTGAAAAAGGAACGGCAGTAATCATGGGGGATTTTAACCTACATATCGATTGGTCAAATCAAATCGCACGGGGTAGCCTTGAGGAGGAATTCATAGAATGCATACGGGATTGTTTCTTAGAACAGTATGTTACAGAACCTACAAGGGAGCAAGCTATCTTAGATCTGGTCCTGTATAATGAGACAGGAATAATAAACGATCTCCTAGTAAAAGATCCTCTCGGAATGAGTGATCACAGTATGGTTGAATTTGTAATACAGATTGAGGGTGAGGAAGTAGTGTCTCAAACGAGCGTACTATGCTTAAACAAAGGGGACTACAGTGGGATGAGGGCAGAGTTGGCTAAAGTAGACTGGGAACACAGACTAAACAGTGGCACAATTGAGGAACAGTGGAGGACTTTTAAGGAGCTCTTTCATAGTGCTCAACAAAAATATATTCCAGTGAAAAAGAAGGGCGGGAAGAGAAGGGATAACCAGCCGTGGATAACCAAGGAAATAAAGGAGACTATCAAATTAAAAACCAACGCGTATAAGGTAGCCAAGGTTAGTGGGAAACTAGAAGATTGGGAAAATTTTAAACGACAGCAATGAATGACTAAGAAAGCAATAAAGAAAGGAAAGATAGATTACAAATGTAAACTTGCGCAAAACATAAAAACAGATAGTGAAAGCTTTTACCGATATATAAAATGGAAAAGAGTGACTAAAGTAAATGTTAGTCCCTTAGAAGATGAGAAGGGGGATTTAATAATGGGAAATGTGGAAATGGCTCAGACCTTAAACAATTATTTTGCTTCGGTCTTCACAGTGGAAGACACAAAAACCATGCCAAAAATTGCTGGTCACGGGAATGTGGGAAGGGAGGACCTTGAGACAATCACTGCCACTAGGGGGGTAGCGCTGGACAGGCTAATGGATCGCAAGGTAGACAAGTCCCCTGGTCCTGATGAAATGCATCCAAGGATATTAAAAGAGATGGTGGAAGTTAAAGCAGATGCATTCGTTATAATCTACCAAAATTCTCTGGACTCTGGGGAGGTACCATCAGATTGGAAAGCAGCTAATGTAACGCCTCTGTTTAAAAAAGGGGGCAGACAAAAGGCAGTTAACCATAGGCCGGTTACTTTAACATCTGTAGTGGGGAAAATGCTTGAAGCTATCATTAAGGAAGAAATAGCGGGACATCTAGATGAGAATAGTGCAATAAAGCAGACGCAACATGGATTCATGAAGGGGAAATCATGTGTAACTAATTTACTGGAATTCTTTGAGGATATAACGAGCATGGTGGATAGAGATGTACTGATGGATGTGGTGTATTTAGATTTCCAAAAGGCATTCGATAAGGTGCCACACAAAAGATTACTGCAGAAGATAAAGGTACGTGGAGTCAGAGGAAATGTATTAGCATGGATAGAGAATTGGCTGGCTAACAGAAAGCAGAGAGTCGGTATAAATGGGTCCTTTTCGGGTTGGAAATCGGTGGTTATTGGTGTGCCACAGGGTCCGTGCTGGGACCACAACTGTTTACAATATACATAGATGACCTGGAAGAGGGGACAGAGTGTAGTGTAACAAAATTTGCAGATGACACAGAGATTAGTGGGAAAGCGGGTGGTGTAGAGGACACAGAGAAGCTGCAAAGAGATTTAGACAGGTTAAGCGAATGGGCTAAAGTTTGGCAAATGGAATACAATGTTGGAAAATGTGAGGTCATCCACCTTGGAAAAAAAAACAGTAAAGGGGAATATTATTTGAATGGGGCAAAATTACAACATGCTGCGGTGCAGAGGGACCTGGGGGTCCTTGTACATGAATCACAAAAAGTTAGTTTGCAGGTGCAGCAGGTAATCAGGAAGGCGAATTGAATGTTGACCTTCATTGCGAGAGGGATGGAGTAAAAAGCAGAGAGGTCTTGCTGCAACTGTACAGGGTATTGGTAAGGCCGCACCTGGAGTACAGCGTGCAGTTTTGGTCACCTTACTTAAGGAAGGATATACTAGCTTTGGAGGGGGTACAGAGACGATTCACTCGGCTGATTCTGGAGATGAGGGGGTTACCTTATGATGATAGATTGAGTAGACTGGGTCTTTACTCGTTGGAGTTCAGAAGGATGAGGGGTGATCTTATAGCAACATTTAAAATAATGAAAGGGATAGACAAGATAGAGGCAGGGAGGTTGTTTCCACTGGTCGGGGAGACTAGAACGAGAGGACACAGCCTCAAAATACGGGGGAGTCAGTTTAAAACCGAGTTGAGAAGGAATTTCTTCTCCCAGAGGGCTGTGAATCTGTGGAATTCTCTGCCCAGAGAAGTTGTTGAGGCTAGCTCATTGAATGTATTCAAGTAACAGATAGATAGATTTTTAACCAATAAGGGAATTAAGGGTTATGGAAAGTGGGCAGGTAAGTGGAGCTGAGTCCACGGCCAGATCAGCCATGATCTTGTTGAGTGGCGGAGCAGGCTCAAGGGACTAGATGGCCGACTCCTGTTCCTAATTCCTATGTTCTTTATGTTCAACCTCAGCAACCACTTCCATTTATATAGCGCCTTTAGCTAAATAGTACATCCCAAGCCGTTTCACACGTATCAAACAACATTATAATCAGGGATGCTCAAGAGGCCAGAATTGTCACGGGTTTGTGGGGCTGGAGAAGGTTCCAGAGATAGGGAGGGCTGAGGTGCTGGAGGAGGTTACAGAGATAGGGAGGGGTGTGGGGCTGGAGGAATTTACAGAGAGAGGGAGGGATATAGGGTCTGGAGCAGGTTACATAGATAGGGAGGGCTGGGGGCCATGGAGGGATTTCTAAACACGGAGGAGAATTTTAAAATCGAGGCGTTGATGAATTACACCCGGGACATGGAGCGAGGCTGCCTCCTGGTGGTGAGTTACTGAATTACACCCAGAACATGAAGCGAGGCTGCCTCCTGGTGGTAAGTTATTGAATTACACCCATAACATGGAGCGAGGCTGCCTCCTGGTGGTGAGTTACTGCATTACACCCGGGTCATGGAGCGAGGATGCCTCTTGGTGGTGAGTTACTGAATTACACACAGGATATGGAGCGAGGCTGCCTCCTCGTGGTAAGTTACTGAATTATACCCACGACATGGAACGAGGCTGCCTCCTGGTGGTGAATTACTGAATTACTCCCGGGACATGGAGTGAGGCTGCCTCCTGGTAGTGCGTTACCAAATTACATCTGGGACATGGAGCGAGGCTGCCTCCCAGTAGTGAGTTACTGAATTACACCGAGCACATGGAGTGAGGCTGCCTCCTGGTGGTTAGTTACTGAATTACCCCCAGGACATGGAGCGAGGCTGCCTCCAGGTGGTGAGTCACGGAATTACACCTAGGACATGGAGCGAGGCTGCCTCCTGATGGTCAGTTACTGAATTACACCCAGGACATGGAGTGAGGCTGTCTCCTGGTGGTGTGTTAGTGAATTATACCCAGGACATGGAGCGAGGCTGCCTCCTCGTGACAAAGTTACCTGAGGCGAGATGAGGGGAAAAATACGCAGCAATTTATTGTGTTTGGGAATGGGCTGCCTGAAAGGGTGGTGGCAGCAGATTCAACAGCAAGTTTCAAAAGACAATTGGAAAATACTTTGAAAGGAAATAATTATAAGGCAATGGTGAAAGAGCAGGCGTGGGGCTCGTGGGGCTAATTGGAGAGTTCCACCAAAGAGCCGAGGTGTAATACAATAACTTATCACCAGGAGGCAGCATTAATCCAAGTTCTGGGTGTAATACAATCACTCACCACCTGGAGGCAGCATTAATACAAGTTCTGGGTGTTATTCAATAACTCACCAGCAGAAGGCAGCATTAATCCAAGTTCTGCGTGTAATACAATAACACCACCAGGAGGCAGCAATAATCCAAGTTCCGGGTGTAATGCAATAACTCACCAGCAGGAGGCAGCATTAATCCAAGTTCTGCGTGTAATACAATAACACCACCAGGAGGCAGCAATAATCCAAGTTCCGGGTGTAATGCAATAACTCACCAGCAGGAGGCAGCATTAATCCAAGTTCTGGGTGTCATGCAATAACTCACCAGCAGGAGGCTTCATTAATCCAAGTTCTGGGTGTAATACAATAACACACCCGTGCTGTACCTGCCCTGCCAGCCGTGACTCAGTGGGTAGCACCCTCAACTCTGAGTGAAAAGGTTTTGGGTTCCACTCCCACTCCAGGGATTTGAGCATGTAAATCCAGGCTGACACTCCATTGCAGTGCCGAGAGAGTGCCGCACACCAAAGGGGCAGTACTGAGGGAGTGCCGCACTGTTGGAGGGACAGTACTGAGGGAGCACTGCACTGTCGGAGATGCCGTCTTTCGGATGCGATGGTAAACCAAGGCCCCATCTGCTCTCTCAGGTGGATGTAAAAGATCCCAGGGCACAGTTTGGAAGAAGAGCAGGGGAGTTCTCGCCTGTTTCCTGGGCCCAATATTTATTCCTCAAACAACATAATTAAAACAGATGATCTGGTGATTATCACATGGCTGTGTGTGGGATGTTGCTGTACACAAATTGGCTGCCGTGTTTTCCAGAATCCAACAGTGAGCACACCCCAAAAGTACGTCATTGGCCGTAAAGTGACTGAGACGTCCGGTGGCTGTGAAAGGTGCTATATAAATGCATGTCTTTCTTTCTTCTTGTATCTAACCCATGCTGGACCAGCCCTGGGACTGTACAGTAAAGGTGCTACATAAATATAAGTTGTTGTTGTGTTTGCTGGGACCCTGTAATGCCCTCTATGGCCTTGCAGGGGACGCTTTGCACTGCATCCATCGCCTCAGCCAATGGCAGCAGGCCGTCTGCTTGATGGGCAGCCACCTTAGCCAATGGGCAGCGCCGCTCGGTGGTGAGGGAATCCACCCAGTCGGCTGGGTGATGGACAGCTCCTGGCAACCAATCACAGGGCTGCTCCAGCTCCTCTTCCATTCCCGCCCTAGCATCCTGGTGTCACCGCGCTTCTGACCGCGCCGGCTGCTCTCGGTAATCGCCCTGAAAGCGGAGCCGCCCATCCGCGCAAATTATGGTTGTGCAACTATAATTCAGACCAGGCCCCATTAAAGCGGGAACCGAATTGTGGAAAGTCAGGGGGTGGGAGAGGAGGGGAAAGGGGGGAAAGAAATGTAGGGGCAGAACGATAGAAGATAGGAAAGCGAGAAGTTAGGAAGGAAGAAAGAAAGACTTGCATTTATATAGCGCCTTTCACGACCACTGGACGTCACAAAGCGCTTTACAGCCAATTAAATACTTTTGGAGTGTAGTCACTGTTGTAATGTGGGAAACGGAGAAATAGAGGAAAGGAAGAAATCAGTCACAGAATTTCTTTGTATCACAGAGTGATCTTAGGCAGACCCTCGTACGGGGCAGTCGAGGGTGGAAGTTCGTGGCGTTGGTGAGGCATATAAAGGCCCAGCGACAGCGAGAGCCAGGAGCAGTTCGGAGAGCCCTATAAAGGCCCAGCGACAGCGAGAGCCAGGAGCAGTTCGGAGAGGCCTGTAAATGCCCAGCGACAGTGAGAGCCAGGAGCAGTTCGGAGAGGCCTATAAAGGCCCAGCGACAGTGAGAGCCAGGAGCAGTTCGGAGAGGCCTGGAAAGGCCGAGTGACAGCGAGAGCCAGGAGCAGTTCGGAGAGGCCTGTAAAGGCCCAGCGACAGCGAGAGCCAGGAGCAGTTCGGAGAGGCCTGTAAAGGCCCAGCTGGTGCAGTTTCAGTGGGAGAGAAGGCAAAAAAGAAGTAGAAAGAAATTGAAAGGTGACGTCACAGCCAAGCTGGTAAGTGATTGGTTGGTGATTGGTAAATAGCATTTCTTTTTCTTTTTCTTTTTCTTTTCTATTTCAGTAAGTAATCTTTAGCATTGTTGTTGCCAAATTAAGTTAATCTAGGGGTTAAGTCACGGCAAGAGAGCTCGGACACGTATTATGCTCCTCCTGTACGATGTGGGAAATCAGGGATGCCTCTGGTGTCTCTGTCGACCATGTGTGTGGGAAGTGTATCCGCCTCCAGCTCCTGACGAAGCGCGTTGTGGAACTGGAGCTGCGGGTGGATTCACTTCGGAGCATGCACGATGCTGAGAAAGATGTGAATAGCACATTTAGTGAGTTGGTCTTACCGCAGGTGAAGGGTCCACAGGCAGATAGGGAATGGAAGACCAGCAGGAAGAGCAGTGCAAGGAAGGTAGTGCAGGGGTCCCTTGCGGTCATCCCCCTGCAACACAGATACACCGCTTTGGGTACTATTGAGGGGGATGACTCATCAGGGGAGAGCAGCAGCAGCCAAGTTCATGGCACCATGGCTGACTCTGCTGCACAGGAGGGCAGGCAAAAGAGTGGGAGAGCGATAGTGATAGGGGATTCAATTGTAACGGGAATAGATAAGCCTTTCTGCGGCCGCAACCGAGACTCCAGGATGGTATGCTGCCTCCCTGGTGCAAGGGTCAAGGATGTCTCGGAGTGGGTGCAGGACATTCTGAAAATGGAGGGAGAACAGCCAGTTGTCGTGATGCATATAGGTACCAACGATATAGATGAAAAACGGGATGAGATCCTACGCAACGGAATTAGGGAACTAGGAGTTAAATTAAAAAATAGGACCTCAAAAGTAGTAACCTCAGGATTGCTACCAGTGTCACGTGCTAGTCAGAGTAGGAATCGCAGGATAACTCAGATAAATACGTGGCTTGAGCAGAGGTGCAGAAGGGAGGGATTCAAATTCCTGGGACATTGGATCCGGTTCTGGGGGAGGTGGGACCAGTACAAACCGGACGGTCTGCACCTGGGCAGGACCGGAACCAATGTCCTCGGGGGAGTGTTTGCTCGTGCTGTTTGCGAGGAGTTAACCTAATATGGCAGGGGGATGGAGGGGACTCAAATGGAGACAGAAGCAAAAGATAGAAAGGAGAATAGTAAAAGTGGAGGGCAGAGAAACCCAAGGCAAAAAACAAAAAGGGCCACTTTACAGCAGAATTCTAAAGGGTCAAAGTGTGTCAAAAAGACAAGCCTGAAGGCTCTGTGCCTCAATGCGAGGAGCATTCGGAATAAGGTGGACGAACTAACTGTGCAGATAGCAGTTAACGGGTATGATGTGATTGGCATCACGGAGACATGTCTCCAGGGTGACCAAGGCTGGGAACTCAACATTCAGAGGTATTCAGCATTTAGGAAGGACAGACAGAAAGGAAACGGAGGCGGGGTGGCGTTGCTGGTTAAAGAGAAAATTAATGCAATTGTAAGGAAGGACATTAGCCTGGATGATGTGGAATCGGTATGGGTGGAGCTGTGGAATTCCAAAGGGTAGAAAACGCTAGTGGGAGTTGTGTACAGGTCACCAAATAGTAGTAGTGAGGTTGGGGACAGCATCAAACAAGAAATAAGGGAAGTGTGCAATAAAGGTACAGCAGTAATCATGGGTGACTTTAATCTACATATTTATTGGGCTAACCTAACTGGTAGCAATGCGGTGGAGGAGGATTTTTTGGAGTGTATTAGGGATGGTTTTCTCGACGAATATGTCAAGGAACCAACCAGAGAGCTAGCCATCCTTGACTGTGTGATGTGTAATGAGAAGGGACTAATGAGCAATCTTGCGAGGCCCCTTGTGGAAGAGTGACCATTTTATGGTAGAATTCTTTGTTAAGATGGAGAGTGACAAAGTTAATTCAGAAACTAGGTCCTGAACTTAAGGAAGGGTAACTTTGATGGTATGAGGCGCGAATTGGCTAGAATAGACTAGCAAATGATACTTAAAGCGTTGACGGTGGATAGGCAATGGCAAACCTTTAAAGATCATATGGACGAACTTCAATAATTGTACATCCCTGTCTGGAGTAAAAATAAAACGGGAAGGTGGCTCAAACTTGGCTAACAAAGGAAATTAAGGATAGTGTTAAATCCAAGGAAGAGGCATATAAATTGGCCAGAAGAAGCAGCAAACCTGAGGACTGAGAGAATTTTATAATACAGCAGAGGACGACAAAGGGTTTAATTCGGAGGGGGAAAATAGAGTCTGAGAGGAAGCTTGCTGGAAACATAAAAAATGACTGCAAAAGCTTCTATAGATATGTGAAGAGAAAAAGATTAGTGAACACAAACGTTGGTTCCTTGCAGTCGGATTCGGGTGAATTTATAATGGGGAACAAAGAAATGGCAGACCAATTGAACAAGTACTTTGGTTCTGTCTTCACAAAGGAAGACACAAATAACCTTCCCGATGTACTAGGGGTCCGAAGGTCTAGTAAGAAGGAGGAACTGAAGGATATCATTATTAGGTGGGAAATTGTGTTAGGGAAATTGACGGAATTGAAGGCCAATAAATCCCCAGGTCCTGATAATCTACATCCCAGAGTACTTAAGGAAGTGGCCCTAGAAATAGTGGATGCATTGGTGACATCTGGATCAGTTCCTCTGGACTGGAGGGTAGCTAATGTAACACCACTTTTTTTAAAAAGGATGGAGAGAAAACAGGTAATTATAGACCAGTTAGCCTGACATCAGTAGTGGGGAAAATGGTGGAATCAATCATTAAGGATGAAATAGCAGCACATTTGGAAAGCAGTGATAGGATTGGTCCAAGTCAGCATGGGTTTATGAAGGGGAAATCATGCTTGACAAATCTCCTGGAATTTTTTGAGGATGCAACTATTACAGTGGACAAGGGAGAAGCAGTGGATGTGGTGTATTTGGACTTTTTAAAAGGCTTTTGACAAGGTCCCACAGAGGAGATTTGTGTGCAAAATCAAAGCACATGGTATTGGGCCTAATGTACTGACGTGGATAGAGAACTTGTTGGCAGACAGGAAGCAGAGAGTCGGGATTAACCTGTGCTTTTTAGAATGGCAGGCAGTGTCTAGTGGAGTGCCGCAGGGCTCAGTGCTGGGACCCCAGCACTTTGCAATATATATTAATGATTTGGATGATGGAATTGAGTGTAATATCTCCAAGTTTGCAGATGACACTCAACTGGGTGGCGGTATGAGCTGTGAGGAGGAAGCTAAGAGGCTGCATGGTGATTTGGACGGGTTAGGCGAGTGGGCACATACATGGCAGATGCAGTATAATGTGGACAAATGTGAGGTTATCCATTTTGGGGGCAAAAACACGAAGGCAGAATATTATCTGAATGCCAGCAGATTAGGAAAAGGGGAGGTGCAGCGAGACCTGGTCATGATTCATCAGTCATTGAAGGTTGGCATGCAGGTACAGCAGGCGGTGAAGAAAGCAAATAGTATGTTAGCCTTCATAGCAAGGGGATTTGAGTATAGGAGCAGGGAAGTCGTATTTCAGTTGTACAGGGCCTTGGTGAGGCCCCACCTGGAATATTGTGTTCAGTTTTGGTCTCCTAATCTGAGGATGACGTTCTTGCTATTGAGGGAGTGCAGCGGAGGTTCACCAGACTGATTCCTGGGATGGCAGGACTGACATATGAGGAGAGAATGGATCGACTGGGCCTGTATTCACTAGAGTTTAGAAGGATGAGAGTGGATCTCATAGAAACATATAAAATTTTGACGGGACTGGACAGGTTAGATGCAGGAAGAATGTTCCCGATGTTGGGGAAGTCCAGAACCAGGGGACATAGTCTCAGCATAAGACGTAAGCCATTTAGGACTGAGATGAGGAGAAACTTCTTCACTCAGAGAGTTGTTAAACTATTGAATTCCCTACCGCAGAGAGTTGTTGATGCCAGTTAATTGGATATATTCAAGAGGGAGTTAGATATGGCCCTTGCGGCTAAAGTGATCAAGGCGTATGGAGAGAAAGTAGGAACGGGGTCCTGAAGGAATGATCAGCCATGATCTTATTGAATGGTGGTGCAGGCTCGAAGGGCTGGATGGCCTATTCCTGCACCTATTTTCTATGTTTGTACGTTTCTATGACAGGTGTTTCAATGAAGGACCTAATATTCCGGATCCTGAAGGGTGGAAGATGCCTGTTTGTGGATTGTTTTAATGTGTGGTTGCCATTGTACACCAGCCACCACACGGGCTTGACAGAGCGAGGTTTCGGTCCAGTGGTAAGTGTTAACCAGCACCACTGGAGACCTGCTCTGCTGCACCGATAAATCCCTCCATGGCCCTCGCCCCTCCCTACCTCTGGGACCTCCTCCAGCCCCTACACTCCACGCTATCTCTGTAACCTACTCCAGCGCCCACACACCTTCCTATCTCTGTGATCACCTCCAGCCCACACCCTTCCCTAATCTCTCTAAATCTCCTTCAGCCCCAAACGCCTCCATATCTCTGTAACCTCCTCCAGGCCTACACCCCTCGCTATCTCTCTAACCTCCTCAAGCCGTATATCCATCCCTATCTCTGAAAATTCTGCCAGCCCTACAACCCTCCCTATCTCTGTAACCTCCTCCAGCCCCTACACCCCTCCATTTCTCTGTAACGTCCTCCAGCCCCTACTCCTCTCCCTATTTATTTAACCTCCTCCAGCCCTACACACCTCCCTAACTCTGTAACCTCCTCCAACCCCCTACACACCACCCTATCACTAACCTCCTCCAGCTGCTACTCCCCTCCCTTCTCTGTAACCCTCTCTAGCCCATACATCCCTCCTTATCGCTGTAACCCCCTCAAACCTCTACATCCCTCCCTATCTCTGTAACCTCTTCCAACCCCTACACCCCTCCCTATCACTAACCTCCTCCAGCTCCTACTCCCCTCCCTTCTCTGTAACCTTCTCTAGCACATACATCCCTCCCTATCTCTGTAACCTCCTCCAGCCCATACACCCCTCCATTTCTCTGTAACCTGCTCCAGCCCCTACACCTCTCCCTATTTCTTTAACCTCCTCCAGCCCTACACCCCTCCCTATCTATGTAATCTCCTCCAGCCCTACACCTCTCCCTATCTCTGTAACTTCCAGCCCGACACCCCTCTCAATCTCTGCAACCTCCTCCAGCCCCTAACACCTCCCTGTCTCAGTCACCTCCTCTAGGGCCTCCACCCCTCCCGATCTCTGTAACCTCCTCCAGCACTCCTCCCTATCTCTATAAGCTCCTCCAGCTCCCACACCCTTCCCTATCTCCGTAATCTCCTCCAGCCCCAACACGCCTTCCTATCTCAGTAACCTCTAGCATCTACACACCTCCTTATCTCTGTAACCTCCTCCAGCCCCTACACCTCTCGCTATCTCTATAACCTCCTCCAGCCCTACAACCCTCCCTATCACTATAACCTTCTCCAGCCGCTACCCACCTCCCTATCTCTGTACCTTCCTTCAGCCCCTACACCCCTCCCCCCTCCCTATCTCAGTAACCTTCTCCAGCCCTACACCTCTCCCTATTCCTGCACCTATTTTCTATGTTTGTATGTTTCTATGAGGGGTGTAGGGACTGGAGGTGGTTACAGAGATTAGGAGGGGTGTAGGGGCTGGAGGAGGTTACAGAGATAGGGAAGGGTGTAGGGGCTGGAGGAGTTTACAGAGATAGGAAGGGGTGTAGGGGCTGGAGGAGGTTACAGATAGGGAGGTGTGTAGGGGCTGGAGGAGGTTGCAGAGATCGCGAGGGGTGTAGGGGCTGGAGGAGGTTACAGAGATATGGAGGGGTGTAGCGGCTGGAGGAGGTTACAGAGATCGCGAGGAGTGTAGGGGCTGGACGAGGTTACAGAGATAGGGATGGGTGTTGGGGCTGGAGGAGGTTATAGAGATATGGAGGGGTATAGGGGCTGGAGGAGGTTACAGAGATATGGAGGGGTGTAGGGGCTGGAGGAGGTTGCAGAGATATGGAGGGGTGTAGGGGCTGGAGGAGGTTACAGAGATAGGTAGGATGTAGGGGCTGGAGAAGGTTAGAAACATGGAAAATAGGTGTAGGAGTAGGTCATTCGGCCCTGCGAGCCTGCACCACCATTCAATATGATCATGGCTGATCATGCATTTTCAGTACCCCATTCCTGCTTTCTCTCTATACCCCTTGATCCCTTTAGCATTGAGGGCCACATCTAACTCCCTTTTGAGTATATCTAACGAACTGGCCTCAACAAATTTCTGTGGTAGAAAATTCCACAGGTTCACAATTCCGTGAGTGAAGAAGTTTCTCCTCATCTCGGTCCTAAATCGCTTCCCCCTTATCCTTAGACTGTGACTCCTGGTTCTGGGCTTCCCCAACATTGGGAACATTCTTCCTGCATCTAACCTGTACAATCCCATCATAATTTTATTTGTTTCTATGAGATCCCCTCTCATTCTTTAAATTCCAGTGAATATAAGTCTAGTCGATCCAGTCGTTCTTCATATGTCAGTCCTGCCATTCCGGGAATCAGTCTGGTGAACCTTCGCTGCACTCCCTCAATAGCAAGAATGTCCTTCCTCAGATTAGGAGACCAAAACTGTACACAATATTCAAGGCTCTGTACATTTGCAGTAAGACGTTCCTGATCCAATACTCAAATCCTCTCGCTATGAAGGCCAACATGCCATTTGCCTTCCTCACCGCCTGCTGTACCTGCCTGCCAACTTTCAATGACAGATGTACCATGACACACAGGTTTCGTTGCACCTCCCCCTTTCCTAATCTGTCACCATTCAGATAATATTCTGCTTTCGTGTGTTTGCCACCAAAGTGGATAACCTCACATTTATCCACATTATACTGCATCTGCCATGCATTTGCGCACTCACCTAACCGGTCCAAGTCAACCAAGTTACAGAAATAGTGAGGGGTGTTGGGGCTGAAGGAGGTTACATAGATAGGGATGTAGGGCTGGAGGAGGTTACAGAGATTGGGAAGGGTGTAGAGGCTGGAGGAGGTTACAGAAATAGGGAGGGCTGTAGGGCTGGAGGAGATTACAGAGATCGGGAGGGTTGTAGGGCTGCAGGAGGTTACGGAGATAAGGTAGGGTGTAAGGCTGGAGGGGATTACTGAGGTAGGGAGGGGTGAAGAGCTGGAGGAGGTTACAGAGATAGGGAGGGGTGTTGGGGCTGCAGGAGGTTACAGAGATAGGGAGGGGTGTAGGGGCTGGAGTTTAGAGATAGGGAGGGGTGTAGGGCTGGAGGAGTTTAGAGAGATAGGGAGAGGTGTCGGGCTTGAGAAAGTTACAAAGATATGGAGCGATGTAGGGCTGGAGGAGTTTACAGAGATAGCAAGGGGTGTAGGGCTGGATAAGGCTACTGAGATAGGGAGGGGTGTAGGGCTGGAGGAGGTAACAGAGATAGGGAGGGGTGTAGGGGCAGGAGGAGATTACAGAGATTTGGAGGGTTGTAGGGGATCGAGAAGGTTAGAGATAGGAAGGGGTGTAGGGGCTGGAGGAGGTTACAGAGATAGGGAGCAGTGTAGGGGCTGGAGGTGATTACAGAGATGAGGAGGGATGTAAGGGCTGGAGGCGGTTACAGAGATAGGGTGGGGTGTGGAGGCTGGAGGAGGTTACAGAGATAGGTTGGGGTGTAGGGCTGGAGGAGGTTACAGAGATAGGGAGGGGTGTAAGGGCTGGATGTTACAGAGATAGTGAGGGGTGTTGGGGCTGAAGAAGGTTACAGAGATAGGTTTATAGGGCTGGAGGAGGTTACCGAGATAGGGAGGGGTGTTGGGCTGGAGGAAGTTACAGAGACAGGGAGGGATATAGGGCATGGCGGAGGTTACCGAGATAGGGAGGGGTGTAGGCCTGGAACAAGCTACAGAGATAGGGAGGTGTGTAGGGCTGAAAGAGGTATCAGAGATAGGGAGGGGTGTAGGGTTGGAGGAGATTACTGAGATAGGGTAGGGTGTAAGGCTGGAGGAAGTTACAGAGGTAGGGAGGGGTGAAGGGCTGGAGGAGGTTACAGAGATAGGGAGGGGTGTAGGGGCTGGACTTAGAGATAGGGAGGGGTGTCGGGCTGTGGTAAGTTACAAAGATAGGGAGAGATGTAGGGCTGGAGGAGGTTACAGAGATAGCAAGGGGTGTAGGGCTGGAGGAGGTTACTGAGATAGGGAAGGGTGTAGGGCTGGAGGAGGTTACAGAGATTGGGAGGTTTGTAGGGGATCGAGAAGGTTAGATATAGGAAGGGGGTAGGGGCTGGAGGAGGTTACAGAAATGAGGAGAGATGTAAGGGCTGGAGGCGGTTATAGAGATAGGGAGGGGTGGAGAGCTGGAGGAGGTTAAAGAACTCGGGAGATGGGTAGGGACCGCAGGAGGTTACAGAGATAGGGACGGGTGTACGTTTGGAGGTGGTTGCAGGCATCGGGACTGAAGCAGGGGCTGGAGGAGTTTAGAGAGATAGGGAGGTGTGTCGAGCTTGAGGAGGTTACAGAGATAGGGAGGGGTGTAGGGCTGGAGGAGGTTTCGGAGATAGGGAGAGGTATATGGGTTGGTGGAGGTTACAGAGATAGGGAGGGGTGGAGGGGCTGGAGGAGGTTACAGAGATAGAGAGGGGTGTCGGGGCTGGAGGAAGTGACATACTCCTGGGTACACCTTGCACATACTGACGCACTTCCGGCGACCCCCTGTAAATACTGACACACTGTCGAGGATCCCCTGTAAATACTGACACACTCCCCGTTGCCCCCTGTAAATAATGACACACTCTCGAGGATTCCCTATAAATACTGACACACTCCCCGGTGCCCCCTGTAAATAGTGACACACTCCCGGGCCCACCTATTAATTATGTCACACTCCCAGGACCCCCTGTAAATACTGACACACTCCGGTGCCCACCTGTTAATACTGACACCCTCCCGGGACCCCCTGTAAATACTGACACATTGCCAGGACCCCATGTAAATACTGACACACTCCCAGGACCCCCTGTAAATACTGACACAAATACTGACACACTCCCAGGACCACCTGTAAATGCCAACACACTCCCAGGAACCCCTGTTAATACTGACACACTCGTGGGGACCCCCTGTAAATACTGACACAATCCCGGGACCCCCTCTAAATACTGACACACTCCCATGACCCCCTGTTAATACTGACACACTCCCAGGATCCCCTGTAAATACTGACAGACTCCCGGGGACCCCCTGTAAATACTGTCACACTCCCAGGACCCCCTGTAAATACTGTCACACTCCCAGGACCCCCTGTAAATAATGACACACTCCCAGGACCCCCTGTAAATACTGACACACTCCCAGGACCCCCTGTAAATACTGACACAATCCCGGGACCCCCTCTAAATACTGACACACTCCCATGACCCACTGTTCATACTGACACACTCCCAGGATCCCCTGTAAATACTGACAGACTCCCGGGGACCCCCTGTAAATACTGTCACACTCCCAGGACCCCCTGTAAATACTGTCACACTCCCAGGACCCCCTGTAAATAATGACACACTCCCAGGACCCCCTGTAAATACTGACACACTCCCAGGACCCCCTGTAAATACTGACACACTCCCAGGACCCCCTGTAAATAATGACACACTCCCAGGACCCCCTGTAAATACTGACACACTCCCAGGACCCCCTGTAAATACTGACACACTCCCAGGACCCACTGTAAATACTGACACACTCCCAGGACCCCCTCTAATTACTGTCACACTCCCAGAACCCCCTGTAAATACTGACACACTCCCAGGACCGCCTCTAAATATTGACACACTCCCAGGACCCCCTGGAAATACTGACAAAATCCCAGGACCCATTCTAAATACCGACACACTCCCGGGACCAGCTGTTAGTTATGCCGCACTCCCAGGACCACCTGTAAATACTGACACACTCCCCAGATACCCAGTAAATACTGACACACTCCCAGGGACCCCCTGTAAATAATGACACACTCCCAGGACCCCCTGTAAATGTAGACACACTGCCAGGACAACCTGTAAATACTGACACACTCCCGGGGACCCCCTGTAAATACTGACACAATGCCGGGACCCCCTGTAAATACTGACACACTCCCGGGACCCCCTGTCAATACTGACACATTTCCGGGACCTCCTGTAAATACTGTCATACTCCCGGGAACCCCTGTAATAACTGACACATTTCGGGGACCCGCTGTAAATACTGACACACTCCCGGGACCCCCTGTAAATACTGACACACTCCCGAGCCCACATGAAAATACTGACACACCCACGGGACCCCCTGTAAATATTCACACACTCCCACGCCCACCTGTTAATACTGACACTCTCCTGGTACCACCTGTTAGTTATGTCACACTCCCGGGACCCCCTGTGAATAGTGACACACTCCCGGGACCACCTGTTAGTTATGTCACACTCCCGGGACCCCCTGTAAATTCTGAGACACTCCCGGGGACAAGCTGTAAATACAGACACACTCCCGGGGACCCCCTGTAAACACTGACACACTCCCGGGACCCCGTGTTAATACTGACACACTCCCGGGACCACCTGTTATTTATGTCACACACCCGGGACCACCTGTTAGTTATGTCACACTCCCGGGACCCTCCTGTAAATACTGACACACTCCCGGGACCACCTGTCAGTTGTGGCACACTCCCGGGACCCCCTTTAAATACTGACACACTCACGGGACCACCTGTAAATACTGACACACATCGGGACCACCTGTAAATACTGACACACTCCGAGGACCCCCTGTATATACTGACACACTCCCAGGACGCCCTCTAAATACTGACACACTCCCAGGGACCCCCTGTAAATACTGACACACTCCGAGGACCCCCTGTAAACACCGACACACTCCCAGGACCCCCTGTAAATACCGACACACTCCCAGGACCCCCTGTAAATACCGACACACTCCCAGGACCCCCTGTAAATACTGACACACTCCCGTGGATCCCCTGTAAATACTGACACAATCCCGGGACCCCCTGTAAATACTGACACACACCCGGGACCCGCTGTAAATACTGATACATTCCCGGGACCCCCTGTAAATACTGACACACTCCCGGCACCCCCTGTAAATACTGACACACTCCCGAGCCCACCTGTAAATACTGGCAGACTCCCAGGCCCACCTGTTAATACTGACACACTCCCGGGGACCCCCTGGAAATACTGACATACTCCCGAGACTCCGTGTTAATACTGACAAACTCCCGGGACCACCTGTTAGTTATGTCACACTCCCGGGACACCCTGTAAATACTGACACACTCCTGGGACCAGCTGTTAGTTATGTCACACTCCCGAGACCCCCTGTAAATACTGACACACTCCTGGGACTACCTGTAAATACTGACACATTCCCGGGCTCACCTGTAAATGCTGACACACTCCCAGGACCCCCTGTAAATACTGACACACTCCCCGGGGACCCCCTGTAAATACTGACACACTCCCGGGCCCACCTGTAAATACTGACACACTTCAGGGACCCCCTGTAAATACTGACACACTCCCAGGACCCCCTTTAAATATCGACACACTCCCAGGACATCCTGTAAATACTGACACACTCCCGGGGACCACCTGTAAATACTGTAACACTCCCGGGACCACGTGTTAATACTGACACACTCCCGGTGTGAATGTTTAAAAATTTATAAAGTCGAGAAGTTGAGAACGTGGGAATTATATCGGGACCGTATAAGCTAACAAAGAATTCATGGAGGAATTGCCCTGACATCTCAGACTCGAGACTGCGAAATGTTACAACACTAACACATATTGAAACAAAACTCACAGCTTGCAGAAAAACCTCAAGGTCTTATTAAATCATGTTATTAACCTGAAACATTAACAGAAGGTCTTTGTATAAAATCAGACCATATTTAGGTCGGCTTATGAGTGGACAAAGGGAAAGAGGGATCAAAAGAGATAGGCTGAACTAGAATGTCACTCTCGCCCTATCTTGTTATCTTTTGCCTAAAATGTATAACCGTCGTCCCTTTACAATGTAACGTCACTTTGTCCGTAGGAAGTGGATGCGTTCTATCAGAGTTGCATTCCTTCTGTCTGATAAGGTCCCCGATCGGGATTTGCTTTTTAAATAAAAGCTTGCTGTGTTTAAAGCACAAACGGTATTCGTTTCAGTAATTTTGCTGAACCAGATTGAGGTAAAATAATCCAGAAATCAACATTTGGTGTCAGAAGTGGGATCTCAACGGACGACTGCCGAAAACTTGCGAATTAAGAGCCAGACTAGCCTTGGACGAGCCGAGGGGAAAGTGGCCACTGGAGTAAGTATGATTTCAATACTGCTCCAGTTTCCCCCGGTTTCAAAAGTCTGAGGAAAGTTTAGCCACTCGCTGGTTCTCAGGTAGTGTCTGAACGAGATCCAGGACAATCTGGTGAATACCTTTCAAACTTAGAATAGGGATCGAGATAGGGAAATTGTGCGGTGACGCAAACCACGTGGCGACTTGGAAAGATTGGTTAGAATCGGTAAGTATTGCGCGGTGACGCAAACCAAGCGGCGACTTGGAAAGATAGGTTAGAATAGGTAAGTCTCGCGCGGTGACGCAAACCAAGGGACGACTTGGAAAGATAGGTTAGAATAGGTAAGTCTGCCTGGGTTCGAGGCCAGAGCCTGCCTGGGTTCGAGGCCCAGTGTCTGTGTGGGTTCGAGGCCCAAGTAGATCCGTGCGGCGACACAGAAAGTAGGGATAGTTAGAGCTAGATAGGGATAGATGATCAATCATGGATCCAAATATTAATAGGAAAGAAAAGAGACTCTTGTGAACATTTGTTTTAAATGAGAAATGCTTGTGTGATTTTTACTGTGTAAAAAAAAAAGCCGGGGAGTTGTGTTTTTTTTTAGCTCCACCCACTTTTTCAAACAGAATGAAAGTTTTTTTTAACCCTTCGTAGTGTTGTCCTGTATGTGGGAAGTTTAAGAGTGTGAACCTTATTGAATTAAGTATATTCGGATGATAAGTTACGGAGCCAGGAAATGCACAAAGGATAGGTTTGTTGAGTAAAAAAAAAAGAAAAAATACATGGTCCCGGTGGTTAAAAAAGGATTTGACATGCTCACTTACTTGTCGAAAGAAAACATTCAGAGAAGGCACAGCAAAACAACTGAGATGGATTCAAAAGGATTCAAAAAAAATATTATATTAAATAACACGACCTTGAGGCTGGAAAATTGAGATAACGAAAAGCAGTCCACAGCTTACGTGCCAGACTTCTCTCCAGTTATGGAAAAGACAAAAAAAAGTAACGTACTAAATAGGTGCAGAAAGAAAAAAAAAATGTTCTGAGATTTTAAATTATGAGAAAAATTCCACTGCAGTCTAAAAAAAAATCACTCCTGTCCAGTTTGCAGAAAAACTCCATTAAATTAGGGCTTTCATTGACAGAAGGAGGACATATTAAAAACCGTAGACGTCTTAAAGAAAGAGTGCACGCACGAGAAATGTATTCAGAGTTCCACTGGGACCTCTGAGAAATGTATTGATAGACTACTTAGTTAAAATGGTTGGCTTTGCATTGACCGAGGCTGATGACGAAATTGAATTTCAGTAAACAAATAGATATTAAATATTTGTGGTCTCGTTTTAAATCAATTAAAAAATATCTTTGGCAAGTACTTGGATAAGAAGTTAAAAAAATATTGGAGTTTAATCAAATGCTGCCTTTCCTGAAGAAAATATTTTTTTTCAGATGGTTACGTGAAGTCACGTAATGACATCAGGTCTTCTTACAAACCTGTAAAGGAGTTAACCCTTTCCATTGAAAGCCGTTTCATACTGAACATTATCAATTTGGATTTCTTAATCGAAAAAAGACTCACCTAACAGAGGAATGGTGCGATGGTCAGAAGAAAAATAAAAACAGAACTAGCTTATGTAATAATACTTGCCTGATACAATAAAGAAATAGATACTCAAACAAAACAAATTGAAGAGTTAAAAGGCTAAGATAAATAAGCTGAAAGGGATCCACAAACCCAACTTAACCCTGACCTCCGATTTCACGGAGTGACCTCGACATGCATGGATATAATGCAGAATCAAGGGACCTGTGGGCCCTGGTAAAGCAAACCCTCAGCCCATCTGAGCATGCCCGCTTTCTAACTCACCTAGGACGTGCAACTCATGATGCATTGATGGTTGCTCACCCTAACGATATCCAGGATCGCCTAAACGCTATCTTTAATGCTCTCACCACGACCCTTCAGAAGCCCATCAGTATGGCCGCAGTATTAGAAACTAAACCCAAACGAGAAGAAACTGCCGATGACTTCATGGAAAGATTTATTGAAATATACGGAAGTCAATCAGGAGATAATGCCTTCAGGGCAGGAGAGGATTCTCCTCAATTCTGCGCTATCCTACTTCAGTGCCTGCCCTATTCGGTTGCTCACGCTATCCGGACAAATAATTGGGCAGATAATAGTAAAGCCCAGATGGAAAGGGCGGTTAAATATTATTGGCAGGAAAAGAAAGGTAAGGGGGGAGGCGCGCCCCCAACCCGGGTTAAGACTGAATACGTGACTAGAAAGGAAGATCCGCCTCGGGTGGAAGGACCAAAACCCGACCCAAGGGGATACCAGATGGAACCGCAGTATTGCGTGCAGGGTTTGGTGGATAAACAGGGATACGGTTATATCAAACACCCAAATGGCCCCTGGCCCTGCTAATGACGGACCGCCCTACTGTCCCCAGCCTGGTATGGGAAGAGGTCGGGGCTGGGAAAGACGAGATGGATGCTTTATTTGTGGGCAAGAAGGACATTGGAATAGAAATTGTCCCTCTCGTCAGCACGAAAAAGGAAGAGGAGGAAGAGGAGGGGGGCAAGGGGGGAGAGGACGGGGATCTTACACTAACTTGTCCCAGAACAACCCCTTTGGCCAACCGTCCCCCGATTCGTATTGACTACGCAGCTTGATTGTGCAGGGACCCTCCCCGGATGACGAACCGATGATATTGTTAAAAATTCGGAATGAGTGGCAACCCTTCTTGATAGATATAGGAGCCTTCATGTGTTCTGTACAATCAAAGCTTAAACTCCCCGCCTTCACTGAAATACAGGGACTGTCAGTATTCCTGGGACAAGTCTCTACATTCCCGGTGTCAGAACCGGTTAAAATGGGTTACTAGGAAGAATCAGTGTAACATCGATTTGTTATCACAACCAATCTGGACTGCAACTTGATGGCTAGAGACCTCCTCTGCAAATTCCAGTTGCATTTGGAGTGTGGAGATGATGGGATTAATGTAAAACAGGGAACCCTTAAGCGGCAGTATTATACCACTAGAACCCCTCAGTGGTGGTCTCTGGACCTGCCGCAGGCACCCTATCACGTGACCCTATCATACGATCCCAGTGGAAAGAATCAGGACCTGCAGAACTTTTATCAGGATCACGAAGGGGAAGTGAAGGAAATTCTATTAAGGGCTAGAATGACTGGACCGGAAGGGAAGGCAGATTTTGTGGAAATGGTCAGCCCCCAACGGTGGCACCACATATTACTCGTGAAGTATTACCTCCCCACTACGCTAAAGATTTGGGAGTTATGATGCGCCAGGCTATAGACGAGGCTGACCCTACCAGCCGGGATGTGCAAATTGTAAAACATGGCCGAACAGTCCAATTCCACGGGGACCCCGAGAAGGTCTTAACGAATCTGCAGCATCATACTGGCTCTGACATACCTGACTATGTGGATCCTCATGTGTGGGCAGAGGACCCCTCCCAAGTGGATTATATTCCCATTGATCCGATTGAGATCCCAGTGCAGGGCAATGTGGACTGGCCCTTATCCGACAGTACCCACTGAAATCACAGGCAATACCGAGTATCCACCGAGCTTTGGAGGCTAGCCGAGTCGAACCAATTTGCCAGTTTCCATTCCCTAGCACGGCTAAACAAATACGACAGTGGTTGGGGATGATCAATTACTGCAGATCCTGGATCCCTAATGTTGCCCTGATGAATAAGCACCTCACCCCGTATACAAATAAGTAAGGCAGCTTTGAAATAGAAACCGCAGACGTCCAAGCCTTTAAGGAACTAAAGACAGCCCTGCTGCAAGCTCCGGCTTTGGGCCGGCCCCTCTATGACCGGCCCTTTTAACTGTATTGTACAATTCTGAAAGACTGTGCTACCGTTGTCTTAACACCTCTCACTCCGTAGCTGCCCTCCTGGGCCAACTGCACCTTACCATGGCCAGGCAAAGCAGATATGAGATCTACTTACTAAACAATCCTAAGCTGACCTTTCGGCACTGTACTGCAATTAATCCGGCCTGTTTTCTTACTGAGCCGCCCCAAGATGAGGAAGAACCCAGTCATGATTGTTTACCTTTAATTCAAGAGGCCACATCAGTCAGGGAAGATTTAGTTGATGTACCAATGGAAGATCCAGACTGTATTATGTATGTTGACGGAAGTTCTTCTATTAATCCAGAAGGTACACGAATCGCAGGATATGCCATAGTAAAACAGGAGAATCAGGTCTTGGAATCTGCCACTTTTGAAACCGCCTATTCTGCCCAACAAGCTGAACTATTCGCCCTCACCCGAGCCTGTATCTTGGCCAAAGATCTCAAAGTCAATATCTATACCGACTCTAGGTATGCCTTTGGGGTGGCCCATGATTTCGGACAATTATGGAAATATAGGGGATTCCTAACCTCAAAGGGGAATGAGATATCCCATAATCAACTCGTATCTGATTTGTTGCAAGCCCTCATGCTCCCCAAGCACATTGCCGTTGTTAAATGTACCGCCCACAGCACCGGAAAATCCCCGGTTGATATAGGGAACCACTGTGCTGACAAAGAGGCTAAATAGGCCTCTCGTGACCAACAGATGATAGTGCCCAAAATGATGAGTCAGACTAAAAAATCCTGCGAAGGATAAGTTAGCCTCGGAAAAACCAATGCCAACCATCCAAGATGTTATAAAAGCACAGGAGGACGCTCCTGAAAAAGATAAACTGTTGTGGAAATATTATGGATTTTGAGGATGTTTCCAGTAGAGTGGATAAGGGAGAACCAGTTGATGTGGTATATTTGGACTTTCAGAAGGCGTTCGACAAGGTCCCACACAAGAGATTGATGTGCAAAGTTAGAGCACATAGGATTGGGGGTAGTGTACTGACATGGATTGAGAAGTGGTTGTCAGACAGGAAGCAAAGAGTAGGAGTAAATGGGTACTTTTCAGAATGGCAGGCAGTGACTAGTGGGGTACCGCAAGGTTCTGTGCTGGGGCCCCAGCTGTTTACACTGTACATTAATGATTTAGATGAGGGGATTAAATGTAGTATCTCCAAATTTGCGGATGACACTAAGTTGGGTGGCAGTGTGAGCTGCGAGGAGGATGCTGTGAGGCTGCAGAGCGACTTGGATAGGTTAGGTGAGTGGGCAAATGCATGGCAGATGAAGTATAATGTGGATAAATGTGAGGTTATCCACTTTGGTGGTAAAAGCAGAGAGACAGACTATTATCTGAATGGTGACAGATTAGGAAAAGGGGAGGTGCAAAGAGACCTGGGTGTCATGGTACATCAGTCATTGAAGGTTGGCATGCAGGTGCAGCAGGCGGTTAAGAAAGCAAATGGCATGTTGGCCTTCATAGCAAGGGGATTTGAGTACAGGGGCAGGGAGGTGTTGCTACAGTTGTACAGGGCATTGGTGAGGCCACACCTGGAGTATTGTGTAGAGTTTTGGTCTCCTAACCTGAGGAAGGACATTCTTGCTATTGAGGGAGTGCAGCGAAGGTTCACCAGACTGATTCCCGGGATGGCGGGACTGACCTATCAAGAAAGACTGGATCAACTGGGCTTGTATTCACTGGAGTTCAGAAGAATGAGAGGGGACCTCATAGAAACATTTAAAATTCTGACGGGGTTAGACAGGTTAGATGCAGGAAGAATGTTCCCAATGTTGGGGAAGTCCAGAACCAGAGGTCACAGTCTAAGGATAAGGGGTAAGCCATTTAGGACCGAGATGCGGAGGAACGTCTTCACCCAGAGAGTGGTGAACCTGTGGAATTCTCTACCACAGAAAGTTGTTGAGACCAATTCATTAAATATATTCAAAAAGGAGTTAGATGAGGTCCTTACTACTAGGGGGATCAAGGGGTATGGCGAGAAAGCAGGAATGGGGTACTGAAGTTGAATGTTCAGCCATGAACTCATTGAATGGCGGTGCAGGCTAGAAGGGCCGAATGGCCTACTCCTGCACCTATTTTCTATGTTTCTATGTTTCTATCTATGTACTTATGACAATGTTTCTAAACTCTGGACCATTCCCGCGGAACAGACTTGCATGTCTGACGAGTTGGCTCTATGGGTTATTGACTGTATGCATTTTGCTACTCATTGTGGAGCAAGAACCACGAGTGATACACTTTTGGCTACTTGGTGGCACCCTAGACTCCAGGCGCTCGCCCAGAACATCAGTAGTCGTTGCCTGGTTTGCCAGCAACATAATCCAGGGAAGGGAGTCCCCTGTGGTTGGGGTAAAACGCCCCTACCCGAAGGTCCTTTTAAGACATTTCAGTTGAACTACATTGAGTTGCAAAATGTTCAGTGTTACAAATATGTGTTAGTAATAGTAGATGTGTTTAGCAGATGGATTGAAGCCTACCCTACCCTGGACAATAAGGCTCAAACTGGTGTTAAGGTGTTAATGAGGGAAATTGTTCCTAGATATGGTATCTCAGCTCGACTGATGACCACCTATGTTCTTTCTCTGACTCAGGCTCTGCGACTAGCTCACAACCAGGTTCAAGATGCTCACCTCGACCTCCCAGTTTTACCCGAATTGTCCCTCGTGGCACCAGGGAAGTATGGAATCGGAAGGGATTAGAGCCACAATGGGAGGGGCCTTTTCAGGTGTTACTCACTACCCCCACTGCAGCCAAGGTTGAGGGGGAAAGTGCCTAGGTTCACCTGCACCACTGCAAGCTCACCACCCTCTAACGAACCTATTTTACTGGTTATTCTAACTCCTGTTTCTGTTCCAGAGTTCCTCTTCTCCATAGCTGAACAAGGCCGTTGGCATCCTAAATGGAACGTGGACCAGTTTGAACTTTTACCCGTAGTGATAGACAGCCAGCTACACCGACGGTGACCTGAGAAGGGAGACGGGAAAACTGAACTCTTTTAATCAGCAAAATAATTGGACTATTTATCTGAATCCTGAGCCATAAGATGAAACTGTATCTGTATGCCACAGTCTGTTCAAAATTGTTGATATATGACAGTTTCGGCGCATGGGAGGGGAGACAGAGACGAGAGCTCCATGTAAACACCTTTTTGTACATGTCTTATGTTTATGCGCAAAATGGGAATTTTCTAGATGCTGGGTGTGTTCACATTCCCTATACATTTCCCGTTACATTCCAAAGGGGGAATTCCTTTGCACCCCGTTCCACTGACCCTAATTGAGACTGTCAGATGGTTTCAGAGCCAAACTATCACGAGAGGAGGGGGGGGGGCAATACAAATATGAGAGGGGAAAGGCGGGTCAAAAGAGGGATCTCAGAGATCAGGAGGAGTATCATACCGTTACCACATGAACGACCATGGGGTGGTCACCAAGTGGGAGAGTGCTGGAGATCCCATTAGTCAGACATTCCAGGGATGGTACCAACCAACCTACAACCGTGAAAAGGAACACCCATTCATAGCCCTGACAAATTGCAATAGATCGATAACAATACTGCTGAAGCTCTGGAGGGCATCACAGCTGAAATGGTAGCAATAAGGACCGTAGCATTACAAAACCGAATGGCCCTCGATTACCTGTTAGCTGAGAAAGGGGGAACGTATGCCCTGATAGGATCTGAATGTTGCACTTACATTCCTGATAGTTCAGAAAACATAACCAAGCTCGCTGATCACATAAGAAGGGAGGTGAAGAAGTTATCCACACCAGCAGAAGGATCTAGCTGGTTTGATTGGCTATCAGATGGATCTTGGAGATCCTATCTAATGCATGGGTCAATTATTCTCATCGTAGTAATAATTACCTGTTGTTTGATTGTTGGTTGCCTTAACTTTTGTTGTAAAGTAATGATGGCAAGGTTAGCAAACCCTCTTCTGGTCAAGGGCTCCCGAGTTATGATCCAACGAACTAAAGAACTACTCGACATTAACAACAATATGATTCAGGAAATAGAGTGTGAACGGATGAATGGGATACTCCTAGAATGATCCTAAGTGTTATCATGGAATGATAAAAGGGGGGAATGTGAATGTTTAAAAATGTATAAAGTCGAGAAGGTGAGAACGTGGTAATTATATAGGGACAGTACAAGCTAACAACGAATTCATGGTGGAATAGCCATGACATCTCAGACTCGAGACTGCGAAATGTTACAACACTAACACATATTGAAACAAAACCCACAGCTTGCAGAAAAACCTCAAGGTCTTATTAAACCATGTTATTAACCTGAAACATTAACAGAAGGTCTTTGTTTAAAATCAGACCATACTTAGGTCGGCTTATGAGTGGACAAAGGGAATGAGGGATCAAAAGAGATAGGCTGAACTAGAATGTCACTCTAGCCCTATCTTGTTATCTTTTGCCGAAAATGTATAACCATCGTCCCTTTACAATGTAACGTCACTTTGTCCACAGGAAGTGGGTGCGTTCTATCAGAGTTGTATTCCTTCTGTCTGCTAAGGTCCCCGATCGGGATTTGCTTTTCAAATAAAAGCTTGCTGTGTTAAAAGCACAAATGGTATTCGTTTCAGTAATTTTGCTGAACCAGATTGAGGTAAAAGAATCCAGAAATCAACACCGGGACCACTTATTAGTTATGTCACACCCACGGGACCCTCTGTAAATACTGACACACTCCCGGGACCACCTGTTAGTTATGTCACACTCCCGGGACCCCCTGTAAATGCTGACACTCTCCCGGGACCAGCTGTAAATACTGACACACTCCCGGGCCCACCTGTAAATAAAGGCACACTCCCAGGACCCCCTGTTAATACTGACACACTCCCCAGGGACCCCCGGTAAATACTGACACACTCCCAGGACCCCCTGTAAATACTGACACTCTCCCGGGACCATCTGTAAATACTGATACACTCCCAGGACCCCCTGCAAATACTGACACACTCCCAGGACCCCTCTAAATACCGACACACTCCCAGGACACCCTCTAAATAATGACACTCCCGGGCCCACCTGTAAATACTGGCACACTCCCGGGCCCACCTGTAAATACAGACACACTCCCAGGACACCATGTAAATACTGACACACTCCCAGGACTCCCTGTAAATAATGACATCCTCCCGGGACCCCGTGTTAATACTGACACACTCCCTGGCCCACCTGTAAATACTGACACACTTCCAGGACCCCCAGTAATACTGATACACTCCCAGGACCCCCTGTAAATACTAACACAATCCCGGGACCACCTGTAAAAACTGACACACTCCCCGGGAACCCGCTGTAAATACTGACACACACACAATCCCGGGACACCCTGTAAATACTGTAATGCTCCCGGGACCCCCTGTAAATACTTGCACTCTCCCCGGTGACCATCTGTAAATACTGACGCACTCTCGGGCCCACCTGTTAATACTGACACTCCCAGGACCCCCTGTAAATACTGACACACAACCCGGGGACCAACTGTAAATACTGACACACAGACAATCCCGGGACCCTCTGTAAATACTGACAAACTCCCGGGACCCCCTGTAAATAGTGACACACTCCTGAGACCTCCTGTAAATACTGACACACTCCCAGGACCTCCTGTAAAAACTGACACAATCCCTGGAACCCCTATAAATACTGACACAATCCCGGCACCCTCTGTTAATACTGACACACTCCCCGGGGACCCCCTGTTAATACTGAAAAACTCCCTGGACCCCCTGTAAATACAGACACATTCCCGGGGACCCCCTTTAAATACTGACACACTCCCGGGACCCCGTGTTAATACTGACACACTCCCGGGACCATCTGTTAGTTATGTCACACTCCCGGGACACCCTGTAAATACGGACACACTCCCGGGACCACCTGTTAGCTATGTCACAATCCCGGGACCCTCTGCAAATACTGACACACTCCCCGGGGAACCCCTGTAAATACTGAAACACTCCCGGGACCCCGTGTTAACACTGACACACTCCCGGGGCCACCTGTTAGTTATGTCACACTCCCGGGACCACCTGTTAGTTATGTCACACACCCGGGACCCCCTATAAATACTGATACACTCCCGGGACCACCTGTTAGTTATGTCACACTCGCGGGACCCCCTGTAAATACCGATACACTCCCGGGACCACCTTTAAATACTGACGCGCTCCCGGGCCCATCTGTAAATACTGACACACTCCCAGGACCCGCTGTTAATACTGACACACGCCCCGGGGACCCCCTGTAAATACTGACACACTCCCAGGAGCCCCTGTAAATACTGACACACTCCTGGGACCACCTGTAAATATTGACACACTCCCAGGACCCCTTGTAAAAACTGACACAATCCCGGGACCCACTGTAAATACTGAACACACTACCCGGGGACCTCCTGTTAATACTGACAAACTCCCAGGGCCCCCTGTAAATACAGACACATTCCCGGGGACCCGCTGTAAATACTGACACACTCCCGGGACCCCTTGTTAATACTGACACACTCCGGGGACCACCTGTTAGTTATGTCACACTCCTAGGACCCCCTCTAAATACTGACACAATCCCGGGACCCCCTGTAAATACTGACACACTCCCAAGTCCACCTGTAAATACTGACACATTCCCCGGACCCCCTGTAAATACTGTCACACTCCCGGGACCCCCTGTAAATACTGACACATTCCCGGGACCCCCTGCAAATACCGACATACTCTCGGGACCCCCTGTAAATACTGACAGAGTCCCTGGCCCAGTTGTGAATACTGACACACTCCGGGGACCCCCTGTAAATACTGACACACTCCCAGGCCCACCTGTTAATATTGAATCATCCCGGGAACCCCTGTAAATACTGACACACTCCCAGGACGCCCTGTAAATACCGACACACTCCCAGGACCCCCTGTAAATACTGACACACTCCAGGGGACCCCCTGTAAATACTGACACAATCCCGGGACCCCCTGTAAATACTGACACACTCCCGGGACCCCCTGTAAATAATGACATACTTTATGGACCCCCTGTAAATACTGTCACACTCACGGGACTCCCTGTACATACTGATGCATTCCTGGGACTCCCTGTAAATACTGACACACTCCCGGGACCCCCTGTAAATACTGACACACTCCCGGGCCCACCTGTAAATACAGACACACTCACGGGGCCCCCTGTAAATACTGACACACTCACAGGCCCACCTGTTAAAACTGACACACTCCAAGGACCCCCTGTAAATACTGACACACACCCGGGACCCCCTGTTAATACTGACATACTCCCCGTGGACCCCCTGTTAATACTGACACACTCCCGGGACCCCCTGTAAATACTGACACACTCCCGGGGACCCCCTGTAAATACTGACACACTCCCGGGGACCCCTTGTAAATACTGACACACTCCTGGGACCCCGTGTTAATACTGACACACTCCCGGGACCACCTGTTAGTTATGTCACACTCCCAGGACCACCTGTTAGTTATGTCACACTCCCGGGACCCCCTGTAAATACTGACACACTCCTGGGACCACCTGTAAATACTGACACACTCCCGGGCTCACCTGTAAATACTGACACACTCCCAGAACCCCCTGTTAATACTGACACACTCCCCGGGGAGCCCCTGTAAATACTGACACACTCCCAGGACCCCCTGTAAATAGTGACACGCTCCCGGGACCACCTGTAAATATTGACACACTCCCAGGAACCCCTGTAAATACTGGCACGCTCCCAGGCCGCCCTCTAAATACTGACACACTCCCAGGACCCCCTCTAAATACTGACACAATCCCGATACTTCCTGTAAATACTGACACACTCCCGGGACCCCCTGTAAATACTGACACATTCCCGGGACCCCCTGCAAATACTGACACACTCCCGGGATCCCCTGTATATACTGACACACTCCTGGGCCAACCTGTAAATACTGACACACTCCCGGGACCCCCTGCAAATACTGACACACTCCCAGGACCCCCTGTAAATACTTACACACTCCCCGCGGACCCCCTGTAAATAATAACACTCTCCCGGGACCCCGTGTTAATACTGACACACTCCCGGGACCACCTGTTAGTTATGTCACACTCCCGGGATCCCCTCTAAATACTGACAAACTCCCGGGACCACCTGTTACTTATGTCACACTCCCGGGAACCCCTGTAAATACTGACACACTCCCGGGACCACCTGTAAATACTGACATACTCCCGGGCCCACATGTAAATACTGACACACTCCCAGGACCCCCTGTTAATACTGACACACTCCCTGGGGACCCCCTGTAAATACTGACACAGTCCCAGGACCCCCTGTAAATACTGACACATTCCCGGGACCAACTGTAAATATTGGCACACTCCCAGGACCCCCTGTAAATAATGACACACTTCCAGGACGCCCTCTAAATACTGACACACTCCCAGGACCCCCTAAAAATACTGACACAATCCCGGGACCCCCGGTAATACTGACACACTCCCAGGACCCCCTGTAAATACCGACACACTCCCAGGACCCCCTGAAAATACTGAGACACTCCTGGGGACCACCTGTAAATACTGACACAATCCCGGGACCCGCTGAAAATACTGACACACTCCCGGGACCACCTGTTAGTTATGTCACACTCCCGGGAGCCCCTGTAAATACCGACACACTCCCGGGGACCCCCTGTAAATACTGACACACTCCCGGGACCCCCTGTAAATACTCACACGCTCCCGGGACCCCCTGTAAATACTTACACACTCCCCGCGGACCCCCTGTAAATAATAACACTCTCCCGGGACCCCGTGTTAATACTGACACACTCCCGGGACCACCTGTTAGTTATGTCACACTCCCGGGATCCCCTCTAAATACTGACAAACTCCCGGGACCACCTGTTACTTATGTCACACTCCCGGGAACCCCTGTAAATACTGACACACTCCCGGGACCACCTGTAAATACTGACACACTCCCGGGCCCACATGTAAATACTGATACACTCCCAGGACCCCCTGTTAATACTGACACACTCCCTGGGGACCCCCTGTAAATACTGACACAGTCCCAGGACCCCCTGTAAATACTGACACATTCCCGGGACCAACTGTAAATATTGGCACACTCCCAGGACCCCCTGTAAATAATGACACACTCCCGGGACCACCTGTTAGTTATGTCACACTCCCGGGACACCGTGTTAATACTGACAAACTCCCGGGACCACCTGTTAATTATGTCACACTCCTGGGACCACCTGTTAGTTATGTCACACTCCCGGGATCCCCTCTAAATACTGACAAACTCCCGGGACCACCTGTTACTTATGTCACACTCCCGGGAACCCCTGTAAATACTGACACACTCCCGGGACCACCTGTAAATACTGACACACTCCCGGGCCCACATGTAAATACTGACACACTCCCAGGACCCCCTGATAATACTGACACACTCCCTGGGGACCCCCTGTAAATACTGACACAGTCCCAGGACCCCCTGTAAATACTGACACATTCCCGGGACCAACTGTAAATATTGGCACACTCCCAGGACCCCCTGTAAATAATGACACACTTCCAGGACGCCCTCTAAATACTGACACACTCCCAGGACCCCCTAAAAATACTGACACAATCCCGGGACCCCCGGTAATACTGACACACTCCCAGGAGCCCCTGTAAATACTGACACACTACCCGGACCCCCTTTAAATACTGTCACACTCCTGGGACCCCCTGTAAATACTGACACATTCCCGGGACCACCTGTAAATACTGGCACACTCCCCGGACCCCCTGTAAATAATGTCACACTCCCGCGACCCCCTGTAAATACTGACACACTCCCGGGACCCCCTGTAAATACTGACACACTCCTGGGCCAACCTGTAAATACTGACACATCCCGGGACCCCCTGCAAATACTGACACACTCCCAGGACCCCCTGTAAATACCGACACACTCCCAGGACCCCCTGAAAATACTGAGACACTCCTGGGGACCACCTGTAAATACTGACACAATCCCGGGACCCCCTGTAAATACTGACACACTCCCGGGACCCCCTGTAAATACTCACACGCTCCCGGGACCCCCTGTAAATACATACACACTCCCCGCGGACCCCCTGTAAATAATAACACTCTCCCGGGACCCCGTGTTAATACTGACACACTCCCGGGACCACCTGTTAGTTATGTCACACTCCCGGGACACCGTGTTAATACTGACAAACTCCCGGGACCACCTGTTAATTATGTCACACTCCCGGGACCACCTGTTAGTTATGTCACATTCCCGGGATCCCCTCTAAATACTGACAAACTCCCGGGACCACCTGTTACTTATGTCACACTCCCGGGAACCCCTGTAAATACTGACACACTCCCGGGACCACCTGTAAATACTGACACACTCCCGGGCCCACATGTAAATACTGACACACTCCCAGGACCCCCTGGTAATACTGACACACTCCCTGGGGACCCCCTGTAAATACTGACACAGTCCCAGGACCCCCTGTAAATACTGACACATTCCCGGGACCAACTGTATATATTGGCACACTCCCAGGACCCCCTGTAAATAATGACACACTTCCAGGACGCCCTCTAAATACTGACACACTCCCAGGACCCCCTAAAAATACTGACACAATCCCGGGACCCCCGGTAATACTGACACACTCCCAGGAGCCCCTGTAAATACTGACACACTACCCGGACCCCCTTTAAATACCGTCACACTCCTGGGACCCCCTGTAAATACTGACACACTCCCGGGACCACCTGTAAATACTGACACACTCCCCGGACCCCCTGTAAATAATGTCACACTCCCGCGACCCCCTGTAAATACTGACACACTCCCAGGACCCCCTGTAAATTCCGACACACTCCCAGGACCCCATGTAAATACTGAGATACGCCTGTGGACCACCTGTAAATACTGACACAATCCCGGGACCCCCTGTAAATACTGACACACTCCCGGGACCACCTGTTAGTTATGTCACACTCCCGGGACCCCCTGTAAATACTGACACACTCCCGGGGACCCCCTGTAAATACTGACACACTCCCGGGACCCCCTGTAAATATTCACACGCTCCCGGGACCCCGTGTTAATACTGACACACTCCCGGGACCACATGTTAGTTATGTCACACTCCCGGGAACCCGTGTTAATACTGACACACTCCCGGGACCACCTGTTAATTATGTCACACTCCCGGGACCAACTGTAAATATTGGCACACTCCCAGGACCCCCTGTAAATATTGACACACTTCCAGAACGCCCTCTAAATACTGACACACTCCCAGGACCCCCTCTAAATACTGACACAATCCCGGGACCCCCGGTAATACTGACACACTCCCAGGACCCCTGTAAATACTGACACACTATCCGGACACCCTTTAAATACTGTCACACTCCCGGGACCCCCTGTAAATACTGACACATTCCCGGGACCACCTGCAAATACTGACACACTCTCGGGACCCCCTGTAAATACTGAGACACTCCCGGGCCCATCCGTAAATACTGACACACTCCCGGGACACCCTTTAAATACTGACACACTCCAAGCCCCACCTGTTAATACTGACACACTCCCGGGGGCCCCCTGTAAATACTGACACACTCCCAGGACACCCTATAAATACTGACACACTCCCAGGAGCCCCTGGAAATACTGACACACTCCCGGGGACCCCCTGTAAATACTGACACAATCCCGGGACCCCCTGTAAATACTGACACACTCCCAGGACCGCCTGTAAAAACTGACACAATCCCGGGACCCCTTGTAAATACTGACACAATCCCGGGACCCCCTGTTAATTTTGACACACTCCCCGGGGACCCGCGGTTAAGACTGAAAAACTCCCAGAACCCCCTGTAAATACTGACACACTCCCGGGGACCCCCTGTAAATACTGACACGCTCCTGGGACCAGCTTTTAGTTATGTCACACTCCCGGGATCCACTGTAAATACTGACACACTACCGGGGACCCCCTGTAAATACTGACACACTCCCGGGACACCCTGTAAATACTGACGCACTCCCGGGCCCATGTGTGAATACTGACACACTCCCAGGACCCCCTGTAAATACTGACACACAACCCGGGGACCCCCTGTAAATACTGACACACACACAATCCCGGGACACCCTGTAAATACTGAAGAACTCCCGGGGAACCCCTGTAAATACTGACACACTCCTGGGGACCCCTTGTAAATACTGACACACTCCCGGGACCCTGTGTTAATACTGACACACTCCCGGGACCACCTGTTAGTTATGTCACACTCCCGGGACCCCCTGTAAATACTGACACACTCCCGGGACACCCTGTAAATACTGACGCACTCCCGGGCCCATGTGTGAATACTGACACACTCCCAGGACCCCCTGTAAATACTGACACACAACCCGGGGACCCCCTGTAAATACTGACACACACACAATCCCGGGACACCCTGTAAATACTGAAGAACTCCCGGGGAACCCCTGTAAATACTGACACACTCCTGGGGACCCCTTGTAAATACTGACACACTCCCGGGACCCCGTGTTAATACTGACACACTCCCGGGACCACCTGTTAGTTATGTCACACTCCCGGGACCCCCTGTAAATACTGACACACTCCCGGGACACCCTGTAAATACTGACGCACTCCCGGGCCCATGTGTGAATACTGACACACTCCCAGGACCCCCTGTAAATACTGACACACAACCCGGGGACCCCCTGTAAATACTGACACACACACAATCCCGGGACACCCTGTAAATACTGAAGAACTCCCGGGGAACCCCTGTAAATACTGACACACTCCTGGGGACCCCTTGTAAATACTGACACACTACCGGGACCCCGTGTTAATACTGACACACTCCCGGGACCACCTGTTATTTATGTCACACTCCCGGGAGCCCCTGTAAATACTGACACACTCCCGGGCCCACATGTAAATACTGACACACTCCCAGGACCCTCTGTTAATACTGACACACGCCCCGGGGACCCTGTAAATACTGACACACTCCCGGAGACCCCCTGTAAATACTGACACAATCCCGGGACCACCTGTAAATACTGACACACTCCCCGGACCCCCTGTAAATAATGTCACACTCCCGCGACCCCCTGTAAATACTGACACACTTCCGGGACCCCCTGTAAATACTGACACACTCCTGGGCCAACCTGTAAATACTGACACAACCCGGGACCCCCTGCAAATAATGACACACTCCCAGGACCCCCTGTAAATACCGACACACTCCCAGGATCCCCTGAAAATACTGAGACACTCCTGGGGACCACCTGTAAATACCGACACAATCCCGGGACCCCCTGTAAATACTGACACACTCCCGGGACCACCTGTTAGTTATGTCACACTCCCGGGAGCCCCTGTAAATACCGACACACTTCCGGGGATCCCCTGTAAATACTGACACACTCCCGGGACCCCCTGTAAATACTCACACACTCCCGGGACCCCCTGTAAATACTTACACACTCCCCGCGGACCCACTGTAAATAATAACACTCTCCCGGGACCCCGTGTTAATACTGACACACTCCCGGGACCACCTGTTAGTTATGTCACACTCCCGGGACACCGTGTTAATACTGACAAACTCCCGGGACCACCTGTTAATTATGTCACACTCCCGGGACCACCTGTTAGTTATGTCACACTCCCGGGATCCCCTCTAAATACTGACAAACTCCCGGGACCACCTGTTACTTATGTCACACTCCCGGGAACCCCTGTAAATACTGACACACTCCCGGGACCACCTGTAAATACTGACACACTCCCGGGCCCACATGTAAATACTGACACACTCCCAGGACCCCCTGATAATACTGACACACTCCCTGGGGACCCCCTGTAAATACTGACACAGTCCCAGGACCCCCTGTAAATACTGACACATTCCCGGGACCAACTGTAAATATTGGCACACTCCCAGGACCCCCTGTAAATAATGACACACTTCCAGGACGCCCTCTAAATACTGACACACTCCCAGGACCCCCTAAAAATACTGACACAATCCCGGGACCCCCGGTAATACTGACACACTCCCAGGAGCCCCTGTAAATACTGACACACTACCCGGACCCCCTTTAAATACTGTCACACTCCTGGGACCCCCTGTAAATACTGACACATTCCCGGGACCACCTGTAAATACTGGCACACTCCCCGGACCCCCTGTAAATAATGTCACACTCCCGCGACCCCCTGTAAATACTGACACACTCCCGGGACCCCCTGTAAATACTGACACACTCCTGGGCCAACCTGTAAATACTGACACATCCCGGGACCCCCTGCAAATACTGACACACTCCCAGGACCCCCTGTAAATACCGACACACTCCCAGGACCCCCTGAAAATACTGAGACACTCCTGGGGACCACCTGTAAATACTGACACAATCCCGGGACCCCCTGTAAATACTGACACACTCCCGGGACCCCCTGTAAATACTCACACGCTCCCGGGACCCCCTGTAAATACATACACACTCCCCGCGGACCCCCTGTAAATAATAACACTCTCCCGGGACCCCGTGTTAATACTGACACACTCCCGGGACCACCTGTTAGTTATGTCACACTCCCGGGACACCGTGTTAATACTGACAAACTCCCGGGACCACCTGTTAATTATGTCACACTCCCGGGACCACCTGTTAGTTATGTCACATTCCCGGGATCCCCTCTAAATACTGACAAACTCCCGGGACCACCTGTTACTTATGTCACACTCCCGGGAACCCCTGTAAATACTGACACACTCCCGGGACCACCTGTAAATACTGACACACTCCCGGGCCCACATGTAAATACTGACACACTCCCAGGACCCCCTGGTAATACTGACACACTCCCTGGGGACCCCCTGTAAATACTGACACAGTCCCAGGACCCCCTGTAAATACTGACACATTCCCGGGACCAACTGTATATATTGGCACACTCCCAGGACCCCCTGTAAATAATGACACACTTCCAGGACGCCCTCTAAATACTGACACACTCCCAGGACCCCCTAAAAATACTGACACAATCCCGGGACCCCCGGTAATACTGACACACTCCCAGGAACCCCTGTAAATACTGACACACTACCCGGACCCCCTTTAAATACCGTCACACTCCTGGGACCCCCTGTAAATACTGACACACTCCCGGGACCACCTGTAAATACTGACACACTCCCCGGACCCCCTGTAAATAATGTCACACTCCCGCGACCCCCTGTAAATACTGACACACTCCCAGGACCCCCTGTAAATTCCGACACACTCCCAGGACCCCATGTAAATACTGAGATAAGCCTGTGGACCACCTGTAAATACTGACACAATCCCGGGACCCCCTGTAAATATTGACACACTCCCGGGACCACCTGTTAGTTATGTCACACTCCCGGGACACCCTGTAAATACTGACACACTCCCGGGGACCCCCTGTAAATACTGACACACTCCCGGGACCCCCTGTAAATATTCACACGCTCCCGGGACCCCGTGTTAATACTGACACACTCCCGGGACCACATGTTAGTTATGTCACACTCCCGGGAACCCGTGTTAACACTGACACACTCCCGGGACCACCTGTTAATTATGTCACACTCCCGGGACCAACTGTAAATATTGGCACACTCCCAGGACCCCCTGTAAATATTGACACACTTCCAGAACGCCCTCTAAATACTGACACACTCCCAGGACCCCCTCTAAATACTGACACAATCCCGGGACCCCCGGTAATACTGACACACTCCCAGGACCCCTGTAAATACTGACACACTACCCGGACACCCTTTAAATACTGTCACACTCCCGGGACCCCCTGTAAATACTGACACATTCCCGGGACCACCTGCAAATACTGACACACTCTCGGGACCCCCTGTAAATACTGAGACACTCCCGGGCCCATCCGTAAATACTGACACACTCCCGGGACACCCTTTAAATACTGACACACTCCAAGCCCCACCTGTTAATACTGACACACTCCCGGGGGCCCCCTGTAAATACTGACACACTCCCAGGACACCCTATAAATACTGACACACTCCCAGGAGCCCCTGGAAATACTGACACACTCCCGGGGACCCCCTGTAAATACTGACACAATCCCGGGACCCCCTGTAAATACTGACACACTCCCAGGACCGCCTGTAAAAACTGACACAATCCCGGGACCCCTTGTAAATACTGACACAATCCCGGGACCCCCTGTTAATTCTGACACACTCCCCGGGGACCCGCGGTTAAGACTGAAAAACTCCCAGAACCCCCTGTAAATACTGACACACTCCCGGGGACCCCCTGTAAATACTGACACGCTCCTGGGACCAGCTTTTAGTTATGTCACACTCCCGGGATCCACTGTAAATACTGACACACTACCGGGGACCCCCTGTAAATACTGACACACTCCCGGGACACCCTGTAAATACTGACGCACTCCCGGGCCCATGTGTGAATACTGACACACTCCCAGGACCCCCTGTAAATACTGACACACAACCCGGGGACCCCCTGTAAATACTGACACACACACAATCCCGGGACACCCTGTAAATACTGAAGAACTCCCGGGGAACCCCTGTAAATACTGACACACTCCTGGGGACCCCTTGTAAATACTGACACACTCCCGGGACCCCGTGTTAATACTGACACACTCCCGGGACCACCTGTTAGTTATGTCACACTCCCGGGACCCCCTGTAAATACTGACACACTCCCGGGACACCCTGTAAATACTGACGCACTCCCGGGCCCATGTGTGAATACTGACACACTCCCAGGACCCCCTGTAAATACTGACACACAACCCGGGGACCCCCTGTAAATACTGACACACACACAATCCCGGGACACCCTGTAAATACTGAAGAACTCCCGGGGAACCCCTGTAAATACTGACACACTCCTGGGGACCCCTTGTAAATACTGACACACTACCGGGACCCCGTGTTAATACTGACACACTCCCGGGACCACCTGTTATTTATGTCACACTCCCGGGAGCCCCTGTAAATACTGACACACTCCCGGGCCCACATGTAAATACTGACACACTCCCAGGACCCTCTGTTAATACTGACACACGCCCCGGGGACCCTGTAAATACTGACACACTCCCGGAGACCCCCTGTAAATACTGACACAATCCCAGGACCACCTGTAAATACTGACACACTCCCCGGACCCCCTGTAAATAATGTCACACTCCCGCGACCCCCTGTAAATACTGACACACTTACGGGACCCCCTGTAAATACTGACACACTCCTGGGCCAACCTGTAAATACTGACACAACCCGGGACCCCCTGCAAATAATGACACACTCCCAGGACCCCCTGTAAATACCGACACACTCCCAGGACCCCCTGAAAATACTGAGACACTCCTGGGGACCACCTGTAAATACCGACACAATCCCGGGACCCCCTGTAAATACTGACACACTCCCGGGACCACCTGTTAGTTATGTCACACTCCCGGGAGCCCCTGTAAATACCGACACACTTCCGGGGATCCCCTGTAAATACTGACACACTCCCGGGACCCCCTGTAAATACTCACACACTCCCGGGACCCCCTGTAAATACTTACACACTCCCCGCGGACCCACTGTAAATAATAACACTCTCCCGGGACCCCGTGTTAATACTGACACACTCCCGGGACCACCTGTTAGTTATGTCACACTCCCGGGACACCGTGTTAATACTGACAAACTCCCGGGACCACCTGTTAATTATGTCACACTCCCGGGACCACCTGTTAGTTATGTCACACTCCCGGGATCCCCTCTAAATACTGACAAACTCCCGGGACCACCTGTTACTTATGTCACACTCCCGGGAACCCCTGTAAATACTGACACACTCCCGGGACCACCTGTAAATACTGACACACTCCCGGGCCCACATGTAAATACTGACACACTCCCAGGACCCCCTGTTAATACTGACACACTCCCTGGGGACCCCCTGTAAATACTGACACAGTCCCAGGACCCCCTGTAAATACTGACACATTCCCGGGACCAACTGTAAATATTGGCACACTCCCAGGACCACCTGTAAATAATGACACACTTCCAGGACGCCCTCTAAATACTGACACACTCCCAGGACCCCCTAAAAATACTGACACAATCCCGGGTACCCCCGGTAATACTGACACACTCCCAGGAGCCCCTGTAAATACTGACACACTACCCGGACCCCCTTTAAATACTGTCACACTCCTGGGACCCCCTGTAAATACTGACACACTCCCGGGACCACCTGTAAATACTGACACACTCCCCGGACCCCCTGTAAATAATGTCACACTCCCGCGACCCCCTGTAAATACTGACACACTCCCAGGACCCCCTGTAAATTCCGACACACTCCCAGGACCCCAAGTAAATACTGAGACACGCCTGTGGACCACCTGTAAATACTGACACAATCCCGGGACCCCCTGTAAATACTGACACACTCCCGGGACCACCTGTTAGTTATGTCACACTCCCGGGACCCCCTGTAAATACTGACACACTCCCGGGGACCACCTGTAAATACTGACACACTCCCGGGACCCCCTGTAAATATTCACACGCTCCCGGGACCCCGTGTTAATACTGACACACTCCCAGGACCCCCTCTAAATACTGACACAATCCCGGGACCCCCGGTAATACTGACACACTCCCAGGACCCCTGTAAATACTGACACACTACCCGGACACCCTGTAAATACTGTCACACTCCCGGGATCCCCTGTAAATACTGACCCATTCCCGGGACCACCTGCAAATACTGAGACACTCTCGGGACCCCCTGTAAATACTGAGACACTCCCGGGCCCATCCGTAAATACTGACACACTCCCGGGACACCCTTTAAATACTGACACACTCCAAGCCCCACCAGTTAATACTGACACACTCCCGGGGGCCCCCTGTAAATACTGACACACTCCCAGGACACCCTGTAAATACTGACACACTCCCAGGAGCCCCTGTATATACTGACACACTCCCGGGGACCCCCTGTAAATACTGACACAATCCCGGGACCCCCTGTAAATACTGACACACTCCCAGGACCGCCTGTAAAAACTGACACAATCCTGGGACCCCTTGTAAATACTGACACAATCCCGGGACCCCCTCTTAATTCTGACACACTGCCCGGGGACCCGCGGTTAAGACTGAAAAACTCCCAGAACCCCCTGTAAATACTGACACACTCCCGGGGACCCCCTGTAAATACTGACATAATCCCGGGACCCCCTGTAAATACTGACACGCTCCTGGGACCAGCTTTTAGTTATGTCACACTCCCGGGATCCACTGTAAATACTGACACACTCCCGGGAACACACTGTAAATACTGTAACACTCCCGGGACCCCGTGTTAATACTGACACACTCCCGGGACCACCTGTTAGTTATGTCAAACTCCCGGGACCCCCTGTAAATACTGACACACTCCCGGGACACCCTGTAAATACTGACGCACTCCCGGGCCCATGTGTGAATACTGACACACTCCCAGGACCCCCTGTAAATACTGACACACAACCCGGGGACCCCCTGTAAATACTGACACACACACAATCCCGGGACACCCTGTAAATACTGACGAACTCCCGGGGAACCCCTGTAAATACTGACACACTCCTGGGGACCCCTTGTAAATACTGACACACTCCCGGGACCCCGTGTTAATGCTGACACACTCCTGGGAACACCTGTTAGTTATGTCACACTCCCGGGACCACCTGTTGGTTGTGGTACACTCCCGGGACACCCTGTAAATACTGACACACTCCCGGGACCACCTGTTATTTATGTCACACTCCCGGGAGCCCCTGTAAATACTGACACACTCCCGGGACCACCTTTAATTACTGACACACTCCCGGGCAAACCTGTAAATACTGACACACTCCCAGGACCCTCTGTTAATACTGACACCCGCCCCGGGGACCCTGTAAATACTGACACACTCGCGGGACCCCCTGCAAATACTGACACACTCCCAGGACCCCCTTTAAATACCGACACACTCCCAGGACAAGCTTTAAATACTGACACACTCCCGGAGACCCCCTGTAAATACTGACACAATCCCGGGACCACCTGTAAATACTGACACACTCCCAGGACCCCCTGTAAATAATGTCACACTCCCGCGACCCCCTGTAAATACTGACACACTCCCGGGACCCCCTGTAAATACTGACACACTCCTGGGCCAACCTGTAAATACTGACACATCCCGGGACCCCCTGCAAATACTGACACACTCCCAGGACCCCCTGTAAATACCGACACACTCCCAGGACCCCCTGAAAATACTGAGACACTCCTGGGGACCACCTGTAAATACTGACACAATCCCGGGACCCCCTGTAAATACTGACACACTCCCGGGACCACCTGTTAGTTATGTCACACTCCCGGGAGCCCCTGTAAATACCGACACACTTCCGGGGACCCCCTGTAAATACTGACATACTCCCGGGACCCCCTGTAAATACTCACACGCTCCCGGGACCCCCTGTAAATACTTACACACTCCCCGCGGACCCACTGTAAATAATAACACTCTCCCGGGACCCCGTGTTAATATTGACACACTCCCGGGACCACCTGTTAGTTATGTCACACTCCCGGGACACCGTGTTAATACTGACAAACTCCCGGGACCACCTGTTAATTATGTCACACTCCCGGGACCACCTGTTAGTTATGTCACACTCCCGGGATCCCCTCTAAATACTGACAAACTCCCGGGACCACCTGTTACTTATGTCACACTCCCGGGAACCCCTGTAAATATTGACACACTCCCGGGACCACCTGTAAATACTGACACACTCCCGGGCCCACATGTAAATACTGACACACTCCCAGGACCCCCTGTTAATACTGACACACTCCCTGGGGACCCCCTGTAAATACTGACACAGTCCCAGGACCCCCTGTAAATACTGACACATTCCCGGGACCAACTGTAAATATTGGCACACTCCCAGGACCCCCTGTAAATAATGACACACTTCCAGGACGCCCTCTAAATACTGACACACTCCCAGGACCCCCTAAAAATACTGACACAATCCCGGGACCCCCGGTAATACTGACACACTCCCAGGAGCCCCTGTAAATACTGACACACTACCCGGACCCCCTGTAAATACTGTCACACTCCTGGGACCCCCTGTAAATACTGACAAACTCCCGGGACCACCTGTAAATACTGACACACTCCCCGGACCTCCTGTAAATAATGTCACACTCCCGCGACCCCCTGTAAATACTGACACACTCCCAGGACCCCCTGTAAATTCCGACACACTCCCGGGACCCCATGTAAATACTGACACAATCCCGGGACCCCCTGTAAATACTGACACACTCCCGGGACCACCTGTTAGTTACGTCACACTCCCGGGACCCCCTGTAAATACTGACACACTCCCGGGACCCCCTGTAAATATTCACACGCTCCCGGGACCCCGTGTTAATACTGACACACTCCCGGGACCACATGTTAGTTATGTCACACTCCCGGGACCCCGTGTTAATTCTGACACACTCGCGGGACCACCTGTTAATTATGTCACACTCCCGGGACCAACTGTAAATATTGGCACACTCCCAGGACCCCCTGTAAATATTGACACACTTCCAGAACGCCCTCTAAATACTGACACACTCCCAGGACCCCCTCTAAATACTGACACAATCCCGGGACCCCCGGTAATACTGACACACTCCCAGGACCCCTGTAAATACTGACACACTACCCGGACACCCTTTAAATACTGTCACACTCCCGGGACCCCCTGTAAATACTGACACATTCCCGGGACCACCTGCAAATACTGACACACTCTCGGGACCCCCTGTAAATACTGAGACACTCCCGGGCCCATCCGTAAATACTGACACACTCCCGGGACACCCTTTAAATACTGACACACTACAAGCCCCACCTGTTAATACTGACACACTCCCGGGGGCCCCCTGTAAATACTGACACAGTCCCAGGACACCCTGTAAATACTGACACACTCCCAGGAGCCCCTGTATATACTGACACACTCCCGGGGACCCCCTGTAAATACGGACACAATCCCGGGACCCCCTGTAAATAATGACACACTCCCAGGACCGCCTGTAAAAACTGAAACAATCCCGGGACCCCTTGTAAATACTGACACAATCCCGGGACCCCCTGTTAATTCTGACACACTCCCCGGAGACCCGCGGTTAAGACTGAAAAACTCCCAGAACACCCTGTAAATACTGACACACTCCCGGGGACCCCCTGTAAATACTGACATAATCCCGGGACCCCCTGTAAATACTGACACGCTCCTGGGACCAGCTTTTAGTTATGTCACACTCCCGGGACCTACTGTAAATACAGACACACTACCGGGGACCCCCTGTAAATACTGACACACTCCCGGGAACACACTGTAAATACTGTAACACTCCCGGGACCCCGTGTTAATACTGACACACTCCCGGGACCACCTGTTAGTTATGTCACACTCCCGGGACCCCCTGTAAATACTGACACACTCCCGGGACACACTGTCAATACTGACGCACTCCCGGGCCCATGTGTGAATACTGACACACTCCCAGGACCCCCTGTAAATACTGACAGACAACCCGGGGACCCCCTGTAAATACTGACACACACACAATCCCGGGACACCCTGTAAATACTGACGAACTCCCGGGGAACCCCTGTAAATACTGACACACTCCTGGGGACCCCTTGTAAATACTGACACACTCCCGGGACCCCTTGTTAATACTGACACACTCCTGGGACCACCTGTTAGTTATGTCACACTCCCGGGACCACCTGTTAGTTATGGTACACTCCCGGGACACCCTGTAAATACTGACACACTCCCGGGACCACCTGTTATTTATGTCACACTCCCGGGAGCCCCTGTAAATACTGACACACTCCCGGGACCACCTTTAATTACTGACACACTCCCGGGCAAACCTGCAAATACTGACACACTCCCAGGACCCTCTGTTGATACTGACACACGCCCCGGGGACCCTGTAAATACTGACACACTCCCGGGACCCCCTGCAAATACTGACACACTCCCAGGACCCCCTTTAAATACCGACACACTCCCAGGACCAGCTTTAAATACTGACACACTCCCGGAGACCCCCTGTAAATACTGACACAATCCCGGGACCCCCTGTAAATACTGACACACTCCCGGGACCCGCTGTAAATAATGACACACTTTGCGGAACCCCTGTAAATACTGACACATTCCCGGGACCCCCTGTAAATACTGACACACTCCAGGGACCCCCTGTAAATACTGACAGACTTCCGGGCTCACCTGTAAATACAGACACACTCCCATGGCCACCTGTTAATACTGACACACTCCAAGGACCCGTTGTAAATACTGACACACTCCCAGGATCCCCTGTAAAACCTGACACACTCCTGGGACCACCTGTTAGTTATGTCACACACCCGGGACCACCTGTTAGTTATGGTACACTCCCAGGACCCCTTGTAAATACTGACACACTCCCGGGACCCCCTGTAAATACTGACACACTCCCGGGACCACCTGTAAATACTGACACAGTCCCAGGACCGCCTGTAAAAACTGACACAATCCCGGACCCCTTGTAAATACTGACACAATCCCGGGACCCCCTCTTAATTCTGACACACTCCCCGGGGACCCGCGGTTAAGACTGAAAAACTCCCAGAACCCCCTGTAAATACTGACACACTCCCAGGGACCCCCTGTAAATACTGACATAATCCCGGGACCCCCTGTAAATGCTGACACGCTCCTGGGACCAGCTTTTAGTTATGTCACACTCCCGGGATCCACTGTAAATACTGACACACTCCCGGGAACACACTGTAAATACTGTAACACTCCCAGGACCCCGTGTTAATACTGACACACTCCCGGGACCACCTGTTAGTTATGTCAAACTCCCGGGACCCCCTGTAAATACTGACACACTCCCGGGACACCCTGTAAATACTGACGCACTCCCGGGCCCATGTGTGAATACTGACACACTCCCAGGACCCCCTGTAAATACTGACACACAACCCGGGGACCCCCTGTAAATACTGACACACACACAATCCCGGGACACCCTGTAAATACTGACGAACTCCCGGGGAACCCCTGTAAATACTGACACACTCCTGGGGACCCCTTGTAAATACTGACACACTCCCGGGACCCCGTGTTAATGCTGACACACTCCTGGGAACACCTGTTAGTTATGTCACACTCCCGGGACCACCTGTTGGTTGTGGTACACTCCCGGGACACCCTGTAAGTACTGACACACTCCCGGGACCACCTGTTATTTATGTCACACTCCCGGGAGCCCCTGTAAATACTGACACACTCCCAGGACCACCTTTAATTACTGACACACTCCCGGGCAAACCTGTAAATACTGACAGACTCCCAGGACCCTCTGTTGATACTGACACACGCCCCAGGGACCCTGTAAATACTGACACACTCCTGGGACCCCCTGCAAATACTGACACACTCCCAGGACCCCTTTAAATACCGACACACTCCCAGGACCAGCTTTAAATACTGACACACTCCCGGAGACCCCCTGTAAATACTGACACAATCCCGGGACCCCCTGTAAATACTGACACACTCCCGGGACCCGCTGTAAATACTGACACACTCCCAGGACCGCCTGTAAAAACTGACACAATCCCGGGACCCCTTGTAAATACTGACACACTCCCGGGAACACACTGTAAATACTGTAACACTCCCGGGACCCCGTGTTAATACTGACACACTCCCGGGACCACCTGTTAGTTATGACACACTCCCGGGACCCCCTGTAAATACTGACACTCTCCCGGGACCACCTGTAAATATTGACACACTCCCGGACCCATCTGTAAATACCGGAACATTCCCAGGACCCCCTGTTAATACTGACACACTCCCTGGGGACCCCCTGTAAATACTGACACACACCCAGGACCCCCTGTAAATACTGACGCTCTCCCAGGACCACCTGTAAATACTGACACAATCCCGGGACCCCCTGTTAGTTATGTCACACTCCCGGGACCCCGTGTTAATACTGACACACTGCCGGGACCACCTGTTAATTATGTCACACTCCCGGGACCAACTGTAAATATTGGCACACTCCCAGGACCCCCTGTAAATAATGACACACTTCCAGAACGCCCTCTAAATACTGACACACTCCCAGGACCCCCTCTAAATACTGACACAATCCCGGGACCCCCGGTAATACTGACACACTCCCAGGACCCCTGTAAATACTGACACACTACCCGGACACCCTTTAAATACTGTCACACTCCCGGGCCCATCCGTAAATACTGACACACTCCCGGGACACCCTTTAAATACTGACACACTCCAAGCCCCACCTGTTAATACTGACACACTCCCGGGGGCCCCCTGTAAACACTGACACAGTCCCAGAACACCCTGTAAATACCGACACACTCCCAGGAGCCCCTGTATATACTGACACACTCCCGGGGACCCCCTGTAAATACTGACACAATCCCGGGACCCCCTATAAATACTGACATACTCCCAGGACCGCCTGTAAAAACTGACACAATCCCGGGACCCCTTGTAAATACTGACACAATCCCGGGACCCCCTGTTAATTCTGACACACTCCCCGGGGACCCGCGGTTAACACTGAAAAACTCCCAGAACCCCCTGTAAATACTGACACACTCCCGGGGACCCCCTGTAAATACTGACACGCTCCTGGGACCAGCTTTTAGTTATGTCACACTCCCGGGATCCACTGTAAATACTGACACACTACCGGGGACCCCCTGTAAATACTGACACACTCCCGGGAACACACTGTAAATACTGTAACACTCCCGGGACCCTGTGTTAATACTGACACACTCCCGGGACCACCTGTTAGTTATGTCACACTCCCGGGACCCCCTGTAAATACTGACACACTCCCGGGACACCCTGTAAATACTGACGCACTCCCGGGCCCATGTGTGAATACTGACACACTCCCAGGACCCCCTGTAAATACTGACACACAACCCGGGGACAGCCTGTAAATACTGACACACACACAATCCCGGGACACCCTGTAAATACTGAAGAACTCCCGGGGAACCCCTGTAAATACTGACACACTCCTGGGGACCCCTTGTAAATACTGACACACTCCCGGGACCCCGTGTTAATACTGACACACTCCTGGGAACACCTGTTAGTTATGTCACACTCCCGGGACCACCTGTTAGTTATGGTACACTCCCAGGACACCCTGTAAATACTGACACACTCCCGGGACCACCTGTTATTTATGTCACACTCCCGGGAGCCCCTGTAAATACTGACACACTACCGGGACCACCTGTAAATACTGACACACTCCCGGGCCCACATGTAAATACTGACAGACTCCCAGGACCCTCTGTTAATACTGACACACGCCCCGGGGACCCTGTAAATACTGACACACTCCTGGGACCCCCTGCAAATACTGACACACTCCCAGGACCCCCTTTAAATACCGACACACTTCCAGGACCAGCTTTAAATACTGACACACTCCCGGAGACCCCCTGTAAATACTGACACAATCCCGGGACCACCTGTAAATACTGACACACTCCCCGGACCCCCTGTAAATAATGTCACACTCCCGCGACCCCCTGTAAATACTGACACACTCCCGGGACCCCCTGTAAATACTGACACACTCCTGGGCCAACCTGTAAATACTGACACATCCCGGGACCCCCTGCAAATACTGAACACTCCCAGGACCCCCTGTAAATACCGACACACTCCCAGGACCCCCTGAAAATACTGAGACACTCCTGGGGACCACCTGTAAATACTGACACAATCCCGGGACCCCCTGTAAATACTGACACACTCCCGGGACCACCTGTTAGTTATGTCACACTCCCGGGAGCCCCTGTAAATACCGACACACTTCCGGGGACCCCCTGTAAATACTGACACACTCCCGGGACCCCCTGTAAATACTCACACGCTCCCGGGACCCCCTGTAAATACTTACACACTCCCCGCGGACCCACTGTAAATAATAACACTCTCTCGGGACCCCGTGTTAATACTGACACACTCCCGGGACCACCTGTTAGTTATGTCACACTCCCGGGACACCGTGTTAATACTGACAAACTCCCGGGACCACCTGTTAATTATGTCACACTCCCGGGACCACCTGTTAGTTATGTCACACTCCCCGGATCCCCTCTAAATACTGACAAACTCCCGGGACCACCTGTTACTTATGTCACACTCCCGGGAACCCCTGTAAATACTGACACACTCCCGGGACCACCTGTAAATACTGACACACTCCCGGGCCCACATGTAAATACTGACACAGTCCCTGGACCACCTGTAAATACTGACACATTCCCGGGACCAACTGTAAATATTGGCACACTCCCAGGACCCCCTGTAAATAATGACACACTTCCAGGACGCCCTCTAAATACTGACACACTCCCAGGACCCCCTAAAAATACTGACACAATCCCGGGTACCCCCGGTAATACTGACACACTCCCAGGAGCCCCTGTAAATACTGACACACTACCCGGACCCCCTTTAAATACTATCACACTCCTGGGACCCCCTGTAAATACTGACACACTCCCGGGACCACCTGTAAATACTGACACACACCCCGGACCCCCTGTAAATAATGTCACACTCCCGCGACCCCCTGTAAATACTGACACACTCCCAGGACCCCCTGTAAATTCCGACACACTCCCAGGACCCCATGTAAATACTGAGACACGCCTGTGGACCACCTGTAAATACTGACACAATCCCGGGACACCCTGTAAATACTGACACACTCACGGGACCACCTGTTAGTTATGTCACACTCCCGGGACCCCCTGTAAATACTGACACACTCCCGGGGACCACCTGTAAATACTGACACACTCCCGGGACCCCCTGTAAATATTCACACGCTCCCGGGACCCCGTGTTAATACTGACACACTCCCAGGACCCCCTCTAAATACTGACACAATCCCGGGACCCCCGGTAATACTGACACACTCCCAGGACCCCTGTAAATACTGACACACTACCCGGACACCCTTTAAATACTGTCACACTCCCGGGACCCCCTGTAAATACTGACACATTCCCGGGACCACCTGCAAATAATGACACACTCCCGGGGGGCCCCTGTAAATACTGACACACTCCCAGGACACCCTATAAATACTGACACACTCCCAGGAGCCCCTGTATATACTGACACACTCCCGGGGACCCCCTGTAAATACTGACACAATCCCGGGACCCCCTGTAAATACTGACACACTCCCAGGACCGCCTGTAAAAACTGACACAATCCTGGGACCCCTTGTAAATACTGACACAATCCCGGGACCGCCTGTTAATTCTGACACACTGCCCGGGGACCCGCGGTTAAGATTGAAAAACTCCCAGAACCCCCTGTAAATACTGACACACTCCCGGGGACCCCCTGTAAATACTGACACGCTCCTAGGACCAGCTTTTAGTTATGTCACACTCCCGGGATCCACTGTAAATACTGACACACTACCGGGGACCCCCTGTAAATACTGACACACTCCCGGGAACACACTGTAAATACTGTAACACTCCCGGGACCCCGTGTTAATACTGACACACTCCTGGGACCACCTGTTAGTTACGTCACACTCCCGGGACCCCCTTTAAATACTGACACACTCCCGGGACACCCTGTAAATACTGACGCACTCCCGGGCCCATGTGTGAATACTGACACACTCCCAGGACCCCCTGTAAATACTGACACACAACCCGGGGACCCCCTGTAAATACTGACACACTCCTGGGGACCCCTTGTAAATACTGACACACTCCCGGGACCCCGTGTTAATACTGACACACTCCCGGGACCACCTGTTAGTTATGTCACACTCCTGGGACCCCCTGTAAATACTGACACACTCCCGGGACACCCTGTAAATACTGACGCACTCCCGGGCCCATGTGTGAATACTGACACACTCCCAGGACCCCCTGTAAATACTGACACACAACCCGGGGACCCCCTGTAAATACTGACACACACACAATCCCGGGACACCCTGTAAATACTGAAGAACTCCCGGGGAACCCCTGTAAATACTGACACACTCCTGGGGACCCCTTGTAAATACTGACACACTACCGGGACCCCGTGTTAATACTGACACACTCCCGGGACCACCTGTTATTTATGTCACACTCCCGGGAGCCCCTGTAAATACTGACACACTCCCGGGCCCACATGTAAATACTGACACACTCCCAGGACCCTCTGTTAATACTGACACACGCCCCGGGGACCCTGTAAATACTGACACACTCCCGGAGACCCCCTGTAAATACTGACACAATCCCGGGACCACCTGTAAATACTGACACACTCCCCGGACCCCCTGTAAATAATGTCACACTCCCGCGACCCCCTGTAAATACTGACACACTTCCGGGACCCCCTGTAAATACTGACACACTCCTGGGCCAACCTGTAAATACTGACACAACCCGGGACCCCCTGCAAATAATGACACACTCCCAGGACCCCCTGTAAATACCGACACACTCCCAGGACCCCCTGAAAATACTGAGACACTCCTGGGGACCACCTGTAAATACCGACACAATCCCGGGACCCCCTGTAAATACTGACACACTCCCGGGACCACCTGTTAGTTATGTCACACTCCCGGGAGCCCCTGTAAATACCGACACACTTCCGGGGATCCCCTGTAAATACTGACACACTCCCGGGACCCCCTGTAAATACTCACACGCTCCCGGGACCCCCTGTAAATACTTACACACTCCCCGCGGACCCACTGTAAATAATAACACTCTCCCGGGACCCCGTGTTAATACTGACACACTCCCGGGTCCACCTGTTAGTTATGTCACACTCCCGGGACACCGTGTTAATACTGACAAACTCCCGGGACCACCTGTTAATTATGTCACACTCCCGGGACCACCTGTTAGTTATGTCACACTCCCGGGATCCCCCCTAAATACTGACAAACTCCCGGGACCACCTGTTACTTATGTCACACTCCCGGGAACCCCTGTAAATACTGACACACTCCCGGGACCACCTGTAAATACTGACACACTCCCGGGCCCACATGTAAATACTGACACACTCCCAGGACCCCCTGTTAATACTGACACACTCCCTGGGGACCCCCTGTAAATACTGACACAGTCCCAGGACCCCCTGTAAATACTGACACATTCCCGGGACCACCTGTAAATAATGACACACTTCCAGGACGCCCTCTAAATACTGACACACTCCCAGGACCCCCTAAAAATACTGACACAATCCCGGGTACCCCCGGTAATACTGACACACTCCCAGGAGCCCCTGTAAATACTGACACACTACCCGGACCCCCTTTAAATACTGTCACACTCCTGGGACCCCCTGTAAATACTGACACACTCCCGGGACCACCTGTAAATACTGACACACTCCCCGGACCCCCTGTAAATAATGTCACACTCCCGCGACCCCCTGTAAATACTGACACACTCCCAGGACCCCCTGTAAATTCCGACACACTCCCAGGACCCCATGTAAATACTGAGACACGCCTGTGGACCACCTGTAAATACTGACACAATCCCGGGACCCCCTGTAAATACTGACACACTCCCGGGACCACCTGTAAGTTATGTCACACTCCCGGGACCCCCTGTAAATACTGACACACTCCCGGGGACCACCTGTAAATACTGACACACTCCCGGGACCCCCTGTAAATATTCACACGCTCCCGGGACCCCGTGTTAATACTGACACACTCCCAGGACCCCCTCTAAATACTGACACAATCCCGGGACCCCCGGTAATACTGACACACTCCCAGGACCCCTGTAAATACTGACACACTACCCGGACACCCTGTAAATACTGTCACACTCCCGGGACCCCCTGTAAATACTGACCCATTCCCGGGACCACCTGCAAATACTGAGACACTCTCGGGACCCCCTGTAAATACTGAGACACTCCCGGGCCCATCCGTAAATACTGACACACTCCCGGGACACCCTTTAAATACTGACACACTCCAAGCCCCACCTGTTAATACTGACACACTCCCGGGGGCCCCCTGTAAATACTGACACACTCCCAGGACACCCTGTAAATACTGACACACTCCCAGGAGCCCCTGTATATACTGACACACTCCCGGGGACCCCCTGTAAATACTGACACAATCCCGGGACCCCCTGTAAATACTGACACACTCCCAGGACCGCCTGTAAAAACTGACACAATCCTGGGACCCCTTGTAAATACTGACACAATCCCGGGACCCCCTCTTAATTCTGACACACTGCCCGGGGACCCGCGGTTAAGACTGAAAAACTCCCAGAACCCCCTGTAAATACTGACACACTCCCGGGGACCCCCTGTAAATACTGACATAATCCCGGGACCCCCTGTAAATACTGACACGCTCCTGGGACCAGCTTTTAGTTATGTCACACTCCCGGGATCCACTGTAAATACTGACACACTCCCGGGAACACACTGTAAATACTGTAACACTCCCGGGACCCCGTGTTAATACTGACACACTCCCGGGACCACCTGTTAGTTATGTCAAACTCCCGGGACCCCCTGTAAATACTGACACACTCCCGGGACACCCTGTAAATACTGACGCACTCCCGGGCCCATGTGTGAATACTGACACACTCCCAGGACCCCCTGTAAATACTGACACACAACCCGGGGACCCCCTGTAAATACTGACACACACACAATCCCGGGACACCCTGTAAATACTGACGAACTCCCGGGGAACCCCTGTAAATACTGACACACTCCTGGGGACCCCTTGTAAATACTGACACACTCCCGGGACCCCGTGTTAATGCTGACACACTCCTGGGAACACCTGTTAGTTATGTCACACTCCCGGGACCACCTGTTGGTTGTGGTACACTCCCGGGACACCCTGTAAATACTGACACACTCCCGGGACCACCTGTTATTTATGTCACACTCCCGGGAGCCCCTGTAAATACTGACACACTCCCGGGACCACCTTTAATTACTGACACACTCCCGGGCAAACCTGTAAATACTGACACACTCCCAGGACCCTCTGTTAATACTGACACACGCCCCGGGGACCCTGTAAATACTGACACACTCGCGGGACCCCCTGCAAATACTGACACACTCCCAGGACCCCCTTTAAATACCGACACACTCCCAGGACAAGCTTTAAATACTGACACACTCCCGGAGACCTCCTGTAAATACTGACACAATCCCGGGACCACCTGTAAATACTGACACACTCCCAGGACCCCCTGTAAATAAGGTCACACTCCCGCGACCCCCTGTAAATACTGACACACTCCCGGGACCCCCTGTAAATACTGACACACTCCTGGGCCAACCTGTAAATACTGACACATCCCGGGACCCCCTGCAAATACTGACACACTCCCAGGACCCCCTGTAAATACCGACACACTCCCAGGACCCACTGAAAATACTGAGACACTCCTGGGGACCACCTGTAAATACTGACACAATCCCGGGACCCCCTGTAAATACTGACACACTCCAGGGACCACCTGTTAGTTATGTCACACTCCCGGGAGCCCCTGTAAATACCGACACACTTCCGGGGACCCCCTGTAAATACTGACATACTCCCGGGACCCCCTGTAAATACTCACACGCTCCCGGGACCCCCTGTAAATACTTACACACTCCCCGCGGACCCACTGTAAATAATAACACTCTCCCGGGACCCCGTGTTAATACTGACACACTCCCGGGACCACCTGTTAGTTATGTCACACTCCCGGGACACCGTGTTAATACTGACAAACTCCCGGGACCACCTGTTAATTATGTCACACTCCCGGGACCACCTGTTAGTTATGTCACACTCCCGGGATCCCCTCTAAATACTGACAAACTCCCGGGACCACCTGTTACTTATGTCACACTCCCGGGAACCCCTGTAAATATTGACACACTCCCGGGACCACCTGTAAATACTGACACACTACCCGGACCCCCTGTAAATACTGTCACACTCCTGGGACCCCCTGTAAATACTGACAAACTCCCGGGACCACCTGTAAATACTGACACACTCCACGGACCTCCTGTAAATAATGTCACACTCCCGCGACCCCCTGTAAATACTGACACACTCCCAGGACCCCCTGTAAATTCCGACACACTCCCAGGACCCCATGTAAATACTGAGACACGCCTGTGGACCACCTGGAAATACTGACACAATCCCGGGACCCCCTGTAAATACTGACACACTCCCGGGACCACCTGTTAGTTATGTCACACTCCCGGGACCCCCTGTAAATACTGACACACTCCCGGGACCCCCTGTAAATATTCACACGCTCCCGGGACCCCGTGTTAATACTGACACACTCGCGGGACCACCTGTTAATTATGTCACACTCCCGGGACCAACTGTAAATATTGGCACACTCCCAGGACCCCCTGTAAATATTGACACACTTCCAGAACGCCCTCTAAATACTGACACACTCCCAGGACCCCCTCTAAATACTGACACAATCCCGGGACCCCCGGTAATACTGACACACTCCCAGGACCCCTGTAAATACTGACACACTACCCGGACACCCTTTAAATACTGTCACACTCCCGGGAACCCCTGTAAATACTGACACATTCCCGGGACCACCTGCAAATACTGACACACTCTCGGGACCCCCTGTAAATACTGAGACACTCCCGGGCCCATCCGTAAATACTGACACACTCCCGGGACACCCTTTAAATACTGACACACTACAAGCCCCACCTGTTAATACTGATACACTCCCGGGGGCCCCCTGTAAATACTGACACAGTCCCAGGACACCCTGTAAATACTGACACACTCCCAGGAGCCCCTGTATATACTGACACACTCCCGGGGACCCCCTGTAAATACTGACACAATCCCGGGACCCCCTGTAAATACTGACACACTCCCAGGACCGCCTGTAAAAACTGACACAATCCCGGGACCCCTTGTAAATACTGACACAATCCCGGGACCCCCTGTTAATTCTGACACACTCCCCGGGGACCCGCGGTTAAGACTGAAAAACTCCCAGAACACCCTGTAAATACTGACACACTCCCGGGGACCCCCTGTAAATACTGACATAATCCCGGGACCCCCTGTAAATACTGACACGCTCCTGGGACCCCGTGTTAATACTGACACACTCCCGGGACCACCTGTTAGTTATGTCACACTCCCGGGACCCCCTGTAAATACTGACACACTCCCGGGACACACTGTCAATACTGACGCACTCCCGGGCCCATGTGTGAATACTGACACACTCCCAGGACCCCCTGTAAATACTGACAGACAACCCGGGGACCCCCTGTAAATACTGACACACACACAATCCCGGGACACCCTGTAAATACTGACGAACTCCCGGGGAACCCCTGTAAATACTGACACACTCCTGGGGACCCATTGTAAATACTGACACACTCCCGGGACCCCTTGTTAATACTGACACACTCCTGGGACAACCTGTTAGTTATGTCACACTCCCGGGACCACCTGTTAGTTATGGTACACTCCCGGGACACCCTGTAAATACTGACACACTCCCGGGACCACCTGTTATTTATGTCACACTCCCGGGAGCCCCTGTAAATACTGACACACTCCCGGGACCACCTTTAATTACTGACACACTCCCGGGCAAACCTGCAAATACTGACACACTCCCAGGACCCTCTGTTGATACTGACACACGCCCCGGGGACCCTGTAAATACTGACACACTCCCGGGACCCCCTGCAAATACTGACACACTCCCAGGACCCCCTTTAAATACCGACACACTCCCAGGACCAGCTTTAAATACTGACACACTCCCGGAGACCCCCTGTAAATACTGACACAATCCCGGGACCCCCTGTAAATACTGACACACTCCCGGGACCCGCTGTAAATAATGACACACTTTGCGGAACCCCTGTAAATACTGACACATTCCCGGGACCCCCTGTAAATACTGACACACTCCAGGGACCCCCTGTAAATACTGACAGACTTCCGGGCTCACCTGTAAATACAGACACACTCCCATGGCCACCTGTTAATACTGACACACTCCAAGGACCCGTTGTAAATACTGACACACTCCCAGGATCCCCTGTAAAAACTGACACACTCCTGGGACCACCTGTTAGTTATGTCACACTCCCGGGACCACCTGTTAGTTATGGTACACTCCCAGGACCCCTTGTAAATACTGACACACTCCCGGGACCCCCTGTAAATACTGACACACTCCCGGGACCACCTGTAAATACTGACACACTCCCAGGACCGCCTGTAAAAACTGACACAATCCCGGACCCCTTGTAAATACTGACACAATCCCGGGACCCCCTCTTAATTCTGACACACTCCCCGGGGACCCGCGGTTAAGACTGAAAAACTCCCAGAACCCCCTGTAAATACTGACACACTCCCAGGGACCCCCTGTAAATACTGACATAATCCCGGGACCCCCTGTAAATGCTGACACGCTCCTGGGACCAGCTTTTAGTTATGTCACACTCCCGGGATCCACTGTAAATACTGACACACTCCCGGGAACACACTGTAAATACTGTAACACTCCCGGGACCCCGTGTTAATACTGACACACTCCCGGGACCACCTGTTAGTTATGTCAAACTCCCGGGACCCCCTGTAAATACTGACACACTCCCGGAACACCCTGTAAATACTGACGCACTCCCGGGCCCATGTGTGAATACTGACACACTCCCAGGACCCCCTGTAAATACTGACACACAACCCGGGGACCCCCTGTAAATACTGACACACACACAATCCCGGGACACCCTGTAAATACTGACGAACTCCCGGGGAACCCCTGTAAATACTGACACACTCCTGGGGACCCCTTGTAAATACTGACACACTCCCGGGACACCGTGTTAATGCTGACACACTCCTGGGAACACCTGTTAGTTATGTCACACTCCCGGGACCACCTGTTGGTTGTGGTACACTCCCGGGACACCCTGTAAGTACTGACACACTCCCGGGACCACCTGTTATTTATGTCACACTCCCGGGAGCCCCTGTAAATACTGACACACTCCCGGGACCACCTTTAATTACTGACACACTCCCGGGCAAACCTGTAAATACTGACACACTCCCAGGACCCTCTGTTGATACTGACACACGCCCCGGGGACCCTGTAAATACTGACACACTCCCGGGACCCCCTGCAAATACTGACACACTCCCAGGACCCCCTTTAAATACCGACACACTCCCAGGACCAGCTTTAAATACTGACACACTCCCGGAGACCCCCTGTAAATACTGACACAATCCCGGGACCCCCTGTAAATACTGACACACTCCCGGGACCCGCTGTAAATACTGACACACTCCCAGGACCGCCTGTAAAAACTGACACAATCCCGGGACCCCTTGTAAATACTGACACACTCCCGGGAACACACTGTAAATACTGTAACACTCCCGGGACCCCGTGTTAATACTGACACACTCCCGGGACCACCTGTTAGTTATGACACACTCCCGGGACCCCCTGTAAATACTGACACTCTCCCGGGACCACCTGTAAATATTGACACACTCCCGGACCCATCTGTAAATACCGGAACATTCCCAGGATCCCCTGTTAATACTGACACACTCCCTGGGGACCCCCTGTAAATACTGACACACACCCAGGACCCCCTGTAAATACTGACGCTCTCCCGGGACCACCTGTAAATACTGACACAATCCCGGGACCCCCTCTAAATACTGACACACTCCCGGGACCACCTGTTAGTTATGTCACACTCCCGGGACCCCGTGTTAATACTGACACACTGCCGGGATCACCTGTTAATTATGTCACACTCCCGGGACCAACTGTAAATATTGGCACACTCCCAGGACCCCCTGTAAATAATGACACACTTCCAGAACGCCCTCTAAATACTGACACACTCCCAGGACCCCCTCTAAATACTGACACAATCCCGGGACCCCCGGTAATACTGACACACTCCCAGGACCCCTGTAAATACTGACACACTACCCGGACACCCTTTAAATACTGTCACACTCCCGGGCCCATCCGTAAATACTGACACACTCCCGGGACACCCTTTAAATACTGACACACTCCAAGCCCCACCTGTTAATACTGACACACTCCCGGGGGCCCCCTGTAAACACTGACACAGTCCCAGGACACCCTGTAAATACCGACACACTCCCAGGAGCCCCTGTATATACTGACACACTCCCGGGGACCCCCTGTAAATACTGACACAATCCAGGGACCCCCTGTAAATACTGACACACTCCCAGGACCGCCTGTAAAAACTGACACAATCCCGGGACCCCTTGTAAATATTGACACAATCCCGGGACCCCCTGTTAATTCTGACACACTCCCCGGGGACCCGCGGTTAACACTGAAAAACTCCCAGAACCCCCTGTAAATACTGACACACTCCCGGGGACCCCCTGTAAATACTGACACGCTCCTGGGACCAGCTTTTAGTTATGTCACACTCCCGGGATCCACTGTAAATACTGACACACTACCGGGGACCCCCTGTAAATACTGACACACTCCCGGGAACACACTGTAAATACTGTAACACTCCCGGGACCCTGTGTTAATACTGACACACTCCCGGGACCACCTGTTAGTTATGTCACACACCCGGGACCCCCTGTAAATACTGACACACTCCCGGGACACCCTGTAAATACTGACGCACTCCCGGGCCCATGTGTGAATACTGACACACTCCCAGGACCCCCTGTAAATACTGACACACAACCCGGGGACAGCCTGTAAATACTGAAACACACACAATCCCGGGACACCCTGTAAATACTGAAGAACTCCCGGGGAACCCCTGTAAATACTGACACACTCCTGGGGACCCCTTGTAAATACTGACACACTCCCGGGACCCCGTGTTAATACTGACACACTCCTGGGAACACCTGTTAGTTATGTCACACTCCCGGGACCACCTGTTAGTTATGGTACACTCCCAGGACACCCTGTAAATACTGACACACTCCCGGGACCACCTGTTATTTATGTCACACTCCCGGGAGCCCCTGTAAATACTGACACACTCCCGGGACCCCCTGCAAATACTGACACACTCCCAGGACCCCCTTTAAATACCGACACACTTCCAGGACCAGCTTTAAATACTGACACACTCCCGGAGACCCCCTGTAAATACTGACACAATCCCGGGACCACCTGTAAATACTGACACACTCCCCGGACCCCCTGTAAATAATGTCACACTCCCGCGACCCCCTGTAAATACTGACACACTCCCGGGAACCCCTGTAAATACTGACACACTCCTGGGCCAACCTGTAAATACTGACACATCCCGGGACCCCCTGCAAATACTGACACACTCCCAGGACCCCCTGTAAATACCGACACACTCCCAGGACCCCCTGAAAATACTGAGACACTCCTGGGGACCACCTGTAAATACTGACACAATCCCGGGACCCCCTGTAAATACTGACACACTCCCGGGACCACCTGTTAGTTATGTCACACTCCCGGGAGCCCCTGTAAATACCGACACACTTCCGGGGACCCCCTGTAAATACTGACACACTCCCGGGACCCCCTGTAAATACTCACACGCTCCCGGGACCCCCTGTAAATACTTACACACTCCCCGCGGACCCACTGTAAATAATAACACTCTCTCGGGACCCCGTGTTAATACTGACACACTCCCGGGACCACCTGTTAGTTATGTCACACTCCCGGGACACCGTGTTAATACTGACAAACTCCCGGGACCACCTGTTAATTATGTCACACTCCCGGGACCACCTGTTAGTTATGTCACACTCCCCGGATCCCCTCTAAATACTGACAAACTCCCGGGACCACCTGTTACTTATGTCACACTCCCGGGAACCCCTGTAAATACTGACACACTCCCGGGACCACCTGTAAATACTGACACACTCCCGGGCCCACATGTAAATACTGACACACTCCTGGGACCCCCTGTAAATACTGACACACTCCCGGGACCACCTGTAAATACTGACACACACCCCGGACCCCCTGTAAATAATATCACACTCCCGCGACCCCCTGTAAATACTGACACACTCCCAGGACCCCCTGTAAATTCCGACACACTCCCAGGACCCCATGTAAATACTGAGACACGCCTGTGGACCACCTGTAAATACTGACACAATCCCGGGACCCCCTGTAAATACTGACACACTCACGGGACCACCTGTTAGTTATGTCACACTCCCGGGACCCCCTGTAAATACTGACACACTCCCGGGGACCACCTGTAAATACTGACACACTCCCGGGACCCCCTGTAAATATTCACACGCTCCCGGGACCCCGTGTTAATACTGACACACTCCCAGGACCCCCTCTAAATACTGACACAATCCCGGGACCCCCGGTAATACTGACACACTCCCAGGACCCCTGTAAATACTGACACACTACCCGGACACCCTTTAAATACTGTCACACTCCCGGGACCCCCTGTAAATACTGACACATTCCCGGGACCACCTGCAAATACTGACACACTCTCGGGACCCCCTGTAAATACTGAGACACTCCCGGGCCCATCCGTAAATACTGACACACTCCCGGGACACCCTTTAAATACTGACACACTCCAAGCCCCACCTGTTAATACTGACACACTCCCGGGGGCCCCCTGTAAATACTGACACACTCCCAGGACACCCTATAAATACTGACACACTCCCAGGAGCCCCTGTATATACTGACACACTCCCGGGGACCCCCTGTAAATACTGACACAATCCCGGGACCCCCTGTAAATACTGACACACTCCCAGGACCGCCTGTAAAAACTGACACAATCCTGGGACCCCTTGTAAATACTGACACAATCCCGGGACCCCCTGTTAATTCTGACACACTGCCCGGGGACCCGCGGTTAAGATTGAAAAACTCCCAGAACCCCCTGTAAATACTGACACACTCCCGGGGACCCCCTGTAAATACTGACATAATCCCGGGACCCCCTGTAAATACTGACACGCTCCTGGGACCAGCTTTTAGTTATGTCACACTCCCGGGATCCACTGTAAATACTGACACACTCCCGGGAACACACTGTAAATACTGTAACACTCCCGGGACCCCGTGTTAATACTGACACACTCCCGGGACCACCTGTTAGTTATGTCGCACTCCCGGGACCCCCTGTAAATATTGACACACTCCCGGGACACCCTGTAAATACTGACGCACTCCCGGGCCCATGTGTGAATACTGACACACTCCCAGGACCCCCTGTAAATACTGACACACAACCCGGGGACCCCCTGTAAATACTGACACACACACAATCCCGGGACACCCTGTAAAGACTGACGAACTCCCGGGGAACCCCTGTAAATACTGACACACTCCTGGGGACCCCTTGTAAATACTGACACACTCCCGGGACCCCGTGTTAATGCTGACACACTCCTGGGAACACCTGTTAGTTATGTCACACTCCCGGGACCACCTGTTAGTTATGGTACACTCCCGGGACACCCTGTAAATACTGACACACTCCCGGGACCACCTGTTATTTATGTCACATTCCCGGGAGCCCCTGTAAATACTGACACACTCCCGGGACCACCTTTAATTACTGACACACTCCCGGGCAAACCTGTAAATACTGACACACTCCCAGGACCCTCTGTTAATACTGACACACACACAATCCCGGGACACCCTGTAAAGACTGACGAACTCCCGGGGAACCCCTGTAAATACTGACACACTCCTGGGGACCCCTTGTAAATACTGACACAATCCCGGGACCCCCTCTAAATACTGACACACTCCCGGGACCACCTGTTAGTTATGTCACACTCCCGGGACCCCGTGTTAATACTGACACACTGCCGGGACCACCTGTTAATTATGTCACACTCCCGGGACCAACTGTAAATATTGGCACACTCCCAGGACCCCCTGTAAATAATGACACACTTCCAGAACGCCCTCTAAATACTGACACACTCCCAGGACCCCCTCTAAATACTGACACAATCCCGGGACCCCCGGTAATACTGACACACTCCCAGGACCCCTGTAAATACTGACACACTACCCGGACACCCTTTAAATACTGTCACACTCCCGGGCCCATCCGTAAATACTGACACACTCCCGGGACACCCTTTAAATACTGACACACTCCAAGCCCCACCGGTTAATACTGACACACTCCCGGGGGCCCCCTGTAAACACTGACACAGTCCCAGGACACCCTGTAAATACCGACACACTCCCAGGTGCCCCTGTATATACTGACACACTCCCGGGGACCCCCTGTAAATACTGACACAATCCAGGGACCCCCTGTAAATACTGACACACTCCCAGGACCGCCTGTAAAAACTGACACAATCCCGGGACCCCTTGTAAATATTGACACAATCCCGGGACCCCCTGTTAATTCTGACACACTCCCCGGGGACCCGCGGTTAACACTGAAAAACTCCCAGAACCCCCTGTAAATACTGACACACTCCCGGGGACCCCCTGTAAATACTGACACGCTCCTGGGACCAGCTTTTAGTTATGTCACACTCCCGGGATCCACTGTAAATACTGACACACTACCGGGGACCCCCTGTAAATACTGACACACTCCCGGGAACACACTGTAAATACTGTAACACTCCCGGGACCCTGTGTTAATACTGACACACTCCCGGGACCACCTGTTAGTTATGTCACACTCCCGGGACCCCCTGTAAATACTGACACACTCCCGGGACACCCTGTAAATACTGACGCACTCCCGGGCCCATGTGTGAATACTGACACACTCCCAGGACCCCCTGTAAATACTGACACACAACCCGGGGACAGCCTGTAAATACTGAAACACACACAATCCCGGGACACCCTGTAAATACTGAAGAACTCCCGGGGAACCCCTGTAAATACTGACACACTCCTGGGGACCCCTTGTAAATACTGACACACTCCCGGGACCCCGTGTTAATACTGACACACTCCTGGGAACACCTGTTAGTTATGTCACACTCCCGGGACCACCTGTTAGTTATGGTACACTCCCAGGACACCCTGTAAATACTGACACACTCCCGGGACCACCTGTTATTTATGTCACACTCCCGGGAGCCCCTGTAAATACTGACACACTCCCGGGACCCCCTGCAAATACTGACACACTCCCAGGACCCCCTTTAAATACCGACACACTTCCAGGACCAGCTTTAAATACTGACACACTCCCGGAGACCCCCTGTAAATACTGACACAATCCCGGGACCACCTGTAAATACTGACACACTCCCCGGACCCCCTGTAAATAATGTCACACTCCCGCGACCCCCTGTAAATACTGACACACTCCCGGGAACCCCTGTAAATACTGACACACTCCTGGGCCAACCTGTAAATACTGACACATCCCGGGACCCCCTGCAAATACTGACACACTCCCAGGACCCCCTGTAAATACCGACACACTCCCAGGACCCCCTGAAAATACTGAGACACTCCTGGGGACCACCTGTAAATACTGACACAATCCCGGGACCCCCTGTAAATACTGACACACTCCCGGGACCACCTGTTAGTTATGTCACACTCCCGGGAGCCCCTGTAAATACCGACACACTTCCGGGGACCCCCTGTAAATACTGACACACTCCCGGGACCCCCTGTAAATACTCACACGCTCCCGGGACCCCCTGTAAATACTTACACACTCCCCGCGGACCCACTGTAAATAATAACACTCTCTCGGGACCCCGTGTTAATACTGACACACTCCCGGGACCACCTGTTAGTTATGTCACACTCCCGGGACACCGTGTTAATACTGACAAACTCCCGGGACCACCTGTTAATTATGTCACACTCCCGGGACCACCTGTTAGTTATGTCACACTCCCCGGATCCCCTCTAAATACTGACAAACTCCCGGGACCACCTGTTACTTATGTCACACTCCCGGGAACCCCTGTAAATACTGACACACTCCCGGGACCACCTGTAAATACTGACACACTCCCGGGCCCACATGTAAATACTGACACACTCCTGGGACCCCCTGTAAATACTGACACACTCCCGGGACCACCTGTAAATACTGACACACACCCCGGACCCCCTGTAAATAATATCACACTCCCGCGACCCCCTGTAAATACTGACACACTCCCAGGACCCCCTGTAAATTCCGACACACTCCCAGGACCCCATGTAAATACTGAGACACGCCTGTGGACCACCTGTAAATACTGACACAATCCCGGGACCCCCTGTAAATACTGACACACTCACGGGACCACCTGTTAGTTATGTCACACTCCCGGGACCCCCTGTAAATACTGACACACTCCCGGGGACCACCTGTAAATACTGACACACTCCCGGGACCCCCTGTAAATATTCACACGCTCCCGGGACCCCGTGTTAATACTGACACACTCCCAGGACCCCCTCTAAATACTGACACAATCCCGGGACCCCCGGTAATACTGACACACTCCCAGGACCCCTGTAAATACTGACACACTACCCGGACACCCTTTAAATACTGTCACACTCCCGGGACCCCCTGTAAATACTGACACATTCCCGGGACCACCTGCAAATACTGACACACTCTCGGGACCCCCTGTAAATACTGAGACACTCCCGGGCCCATCCGTAAATACTGACACACTCCCGGGACACCCTTTAAATACTGACACACTCCAAGCCCCACCTGTTAATACTGACACACTCCCGGGGGCCCCCTGTAAATACTGACACACTCCCAGGACACCCTATAAATACTGACACACTCCCAGGAGCCCCTGTATATACTGACACACTCCCGGGGACCCCCTGTAAATACTGACACAATCCCGGGACCCCCTGTAAATACTGACACACTCCCAGGACCGCCTGTAAAAACTGACACAATCCTGGGACCCCTTGTAAATACTGACACAATCCCGGGACCCCCTGTTAATTCTGACACACTGCCCGGGGACCCGCGGTTAAGATTGAAAAACTCCCAGAACCCCCTGTAAATACTGACACACTCCCGGGGACCCCCTGTAAATACTGACATAATCCCGGGACCCCCTGTAAATACTGACACGCTCCTGGGACCAGCTTTTAGTTATGTCACACTCCCGGGATCCACTGTAAATACTGACACACTCCCGGGAACACACTGTAAATACTGTAACACTCCCGGGACCCCGTGTTAATACTGACACACTCCCGGGACCACCTGTTAGTTATGTCGCACTCCCGGGACCCCCTGTAAATATTGACACACTCCCGGGACACCCTGTAAATACTGACGCACTCCCGGGCCCATGTGTGAATACTGACACACTCCCAGGACCCCCTGTAAATACTGACACACAACCCGGGGACCCCCTGTAAATACTGACACACACACAATCCCGGGACACCCTGTAAAGACTGACGAACTCCCGGGGAACCCCTGTAAATACTGACACACTCCTGGGGACCCCTTGTAAATACTGACACACTCCCGGGACCCCGTGTTAATGCTGACACACTCCTGGGAACACCTGTTAGTTATGTCACACTCCCGGGACCACCTGTTAGTTATGGTACACTCCCGGGACACCCTGTAAATACTGACACACTCCCGGGACCACCTGTTATTTATGTCACATTCCCGGGAGCCCCTGTAAATACTGACACACTCCCGGGACCACCTTTAATTACTGACACACTCCCGGGCAAACCTGTAAATACTGACACACTCCCAGGACCCTCTGTTAATACTGACACACGCCCCGGGGACCCTGTAAATACTGACACACTCCCGGGACCCCCTGCAAATACTGACACACTCCCAGGACCCCCTTTAAATAACGACACACTCCCAGGACCTGCTTTAAATACTGACACACTCCCGGAGACCCCCTGTAAATACTGACACAATCCCGGGACCACCTGTAAATACTGACAAACTCCCCGGACCCCCTGTAAATAATGTCACACTCCCGCGACCCCCTGTAAATACTGACACACTCCCGGGACCCCCTGTAAATACTGACACACTCCTGGGCCAACCTGTAAATACTGACACATCCCGGGACCCCCTGCAAATACTGACACACTCCCAGGACCCCCTGTAAATACCGACACACTCCCAGGACCCCCTGAAAATACTGAGCCACTCCTGGGGACCACCTGTAAATACTGACACAATCCCGGGACCCCCTGTAAATACTGACACACTCCCGGGACCACCTGTTAGTTATGTCACACTCCCGGGAGCCCCTGTAAATACCGACACACTTCCGGGGACCCCCTGTAAATACTGACATACTCCTGGGACCCCCTGTAAATACTCACACGCTCCCGGGACCCCCTGTAAATACTTACACACTCCCCGCGGACCCACTGTAAATAATAACACTCTCCCGGGACCCCGTGTTAATACTGACACACTCCCGGGACCACCTGTTAGTTATGTCACACTCCCGGGACACCGTGTTAATACTGACAAACTCCCGGGACCACCTGTTAATTTTGTCACACTCCGGGGACCACCTGTTAGTTATGTCACACTCCCGGGATCCCCTCTAAATACTGACAAACTCCCGGGACCACCTGTTACTTATGTCACACTCCCGGGAACCCCTGTAAATATTGACACACTCCCGGGACCACCTGTAAATACTGACACACTCCCGGGCCCACATGTAAATACTGACACACTCCCAGGACCCCCTGTTAATACTGACACACTCCCTGGGGACCCCCTGTAAATACTGACACAGTCCCAGGACCCCCTGTAAATACTGACACATTCCCGGGACCAACTGTAAATATTGGCACACTCCCAGGACCCCCTGTAAATAATGACACACTTCCAGGACGCCCTCTAAATACTGACACACTCCCAGGACCCCCTAAAAATACTGACACAATCCCGGGACCCCCGGTAATACTGACACACTACCCGGACCCCCTGTAAATACTGTCACACTCCTGGGACCCCCTGTAAATACTGACAAACTCCCGGGACCACCTGTAAATACTGACACACTCCCCGGACCTCCTGTAAATAATGTCACACTCCCGCGACCCCCTGTAAATACTGACACACTCCCAGGACCCCCTGTAAATTCCGACACACTCCCAGGACCCCATGTAAATACTGAGACACGCCTGTGGACCACCTGTAAATACTGACACAATCCCGGGACCCCCTGTAAATACTGACACACTCCCGGGACCACCTGTTAGTTATGTCACACTTCCGGGACCCCCTGTAAATACTGACACACTCCCGGGGACCCCCTGTAAATACTGACACACTCCCGGGACCCCCTGTAAATATTCACACGCTCCCGGGACCCCGTGTTAATACTGACACACTCCCGGGACCACATGTTAGTTATGTCACACTCCCGGGAACCCGTGTTAATACTGACACACTCCCGGGACCACCTGTTAATTATGTCACACTCCCGGGACCAACTGTAAATATTGGCACACTCCCAGGACCCCCTGTAAATATTGACACACTTCCAGAACGCCCTCTAAATACTGACACACTCCCAGGACCCCCTCTAAATACTGACACAATCCCGGGACCCCCGGTAATACTGACACACTCCCAGGACCCCTGTAAATACTGACACACTACCCGGACACCCTTTAAATACTGTCACACACCCGGGACCCCCTGTAAATACTGACACATTCCCGGGACCACCTGCAAATACTGACACACTCTCGGGACCCCCTGTAAATACTGAGACACTCCCGGGCCCATCCGTAAATACTGACACACTCCCGGGACACCCTTTAAATACTGACACACTCCAAGCCCCACCTGTTAATACTGACACACTCCCGGGGGCCCCCTGTAAATACTGACACACTCCCAGGACACCCTGTAAATACTGACACACTCCCAGGAGCCCATGTATATACTGACACACTCCCGGGGACCCCCTGTAAATACTGACACAATCCCGGGACCCCCTGTAAATACTGACACACTCCCAGGACCGCCTGTAAAAACTGACACAATCCCGGGACCCCTTGTAAATACTGACACAATCCCGGGACCCCCTGTTAATTCTGACACACTCCCCGGAGACCCGCGGTTAAGACTGAAAAACTCCCAGAACCCCCTGTAAATACTGACACACTCCCGGGGACCCCCTGTAAATACTGACATAATCCCGGGACCCCCTGTAAATACTGACACGGTACTGGGACCAGCTTTTAGTTATGTCACACTCCCGGGACCTACTGTAAATACAGACACACTACCGGGGACCCCCTGTAAATACTGACACACTCCCGGGAACACACTGTAAATACTGTAACACTCCCGGGACCCCGTGTTAATACTGACACACTCCCGGGACCACCTGTTAGTTATGTCACACTCCCGGGACCCCCTGTAAATACTGACACACTCCCGGGACACACTGTAAATACTGACGCACTCCCGGGCCCATGTGTGAATACTGACACACTCCCAGGACCCCCTGTAAATACTGACTGACAACCCGGGGACCCCCTCTAAATACTGACACACACACAATCCCGGGACACCCTGTAAATACTGACGAACTCCCGGGGAACCCCTGTAAATACTGACACACTCCTGGGGACCCCTTGTAAATACTGACACACTCCCGGGACCCCTTGTTAATACTGACACACTCCTGGGACCACCTGTGTGTTATGTCACACTCCCGGGACCACCTGTTAGTTATGGTACACTCCCGGGACACCCTGTAAATACTGACACACTCCCGGGACCACCTGTTATTTATGTCACATTCCCGGGAGCCCCTGTAAATACTGACACACTCCCGGGACCACCTTTAATTACTGACACACTCCCGGGCAAACCTGTAAATACTGACACACTCCCAGGACCCTCTGTTAATACTGACACACGCCCCGGGGACCCTGTAAATACTGACACACTCCCGGGACCCCCTGCAAATACTGACACACTCCCAGGACCCCCTTTAAATAACGACACACTCCCAGGACCTGCTTTAAATACTGACACACTCCCGGAGACCCCCTGTAAATACTGACACAATCCCGGGACCACCTGTAAATACTGACAAACTCCCCGGACCCCCTGTAAATAATGTCACACTCCCGCGACCCCCTGTAAATACTGACACACTCCCGGGACCCCCTGTAAATACTGACACACTCCTGGGCCAACCTGTAAATACTGACACATCCCGGGACCCCCTGCAAATACTGACACACTCCCAGGACCCCCTGTAAATACCGACACACTCCCAGGACCCCCTGAAAATACTGAGCCACTCCTGGGGACCACCTGTAAATACTGACACAATCCCGGGACCCCCTGTAAATACTGACACACTCCCGGGACCACCTGTTAGTTATGTCACACTCCCGGGAGCCCCTGTAAATACCGACACACTTCCGGGGACCCCCTGTAAATACTGACATACTCCTGGGACCCCCTGTAAATACTCACACGCTCCCGGGACCCCCTGTAAATACTTACACACTCCCCGCGGACCCACTGTAAATAATAACACTCTCCCGGGACCCCGTGTTAATACTGACACACTCCCGGGACCACCTGTTAGTTATGTCACACTCCCGGGACACCGTGTTAATACTGACAAACTCCCGGGACCACCTGTTAATTTTGTCACACTCCGGGGACCACCTGTTAGTTATGTCACACTCCCGGGATCCCCTCTAAATACTGACAAACTCCCGGGACCACCTGTTACTTATGTCACACTCCCGGGAACCCCTGTAAATATTGACACACTCCCGGGACCACCTGTAAATACTGACACACTCCCGGGCCCACATGTAAATACTGACACACTCCCAGGACCCCCTGTTAATACTGACACACTCCCTGGGGACCCCCTGTAAATACTGACACAGTCCCAGGACCCCCTGTAAATACTGACACATTCCCGGGACCAACTGTAAATATTGGCACACTCCCAGGACCCCCTGTAAATAATGACACACTTCCAGGACGCCCTCTAAATACTGACACACTCCCAGGACCCCCTAAAAATACTGACACAATCCCGGGACCCCCGGTAATACTGACACACTACCCGGACCCCCTGTAAATACTGTCACACTCCTGGGACCCCCTGTAAATACTGACAAACTCCCGGGACCACCTGTAAATACTGACACACTCCCCGGACCTCCTGTAAATAATGTCACACTCCCGCGACCCCCTGTAAATACTGACACACTCCCAGGACCCCCTGTAAATTCCGACACACTCCCAGGACCCCATGTAAATACTGAGACACGCCTGTGGACCACCTGTAAATACTGACACAATCCCGGGACCCCCTGTAAATACTGACACACTCCCGGGACCACCTGTTAGTTATGTCACACTTCCGGGACCCCCTGTAAATACTGACACACTCCCGGGGACCCCCTGTAAATACTGACACACTCCCGGGACCCCCTGTAAATATTCACACGCTCCCGGGACCCCGTGTTAATACTGACACACTCCCGGGACCACATGTTAGTTATGTCACACTCCCGGGAACCCGTGTTAATACTGACACACTCCCGGGACCACCTGTTAATTATGTCACACTCCCGGGACCAACTGTAAATATTGGCACACTCCCAGGACCCCCTGTAAATATTGACACACTTCCAGAACGCCCTCTAAATACTGACACACTCCCAGGACCCCCTCTAAATACTGACACAATCCCGGGACCCCCGGTAATACTGACACACTCCCAGGACCCCTGTAAATACTGACACACTACCCGGACACCCTTTAAATACTGTCACACACCCGGGACCCCCTGTAAATACTGACACATTCCCGGGACCACCTGCAAATACTGACACACTCTCGGGACCCCCTGTAAATACTGAGACACTCCCGGGCCCATCCGTAAATACTGACACACTCCCGGGACACCCTTTAAATACTGACACACTCCAAGCCCCACCTGTTAATACTGACACACTCCCGGGGGCCCCCTGTAAATACTGACACACTCCCAGGACACCCTGTAAATACTGACACACTCCCAGGAGCCCATGTATATACTGACACACTCCCGGGGACCCCCTGTAAATACTGACACAATCCCGGGACCCCCTGTAAATACTGACACACTCCCAGGACCGCCTGTAAAAACTGACACAATCCCGGGACCCCTTGTAAATACTGACACAATCCCGGGACCCCCTGTTAATTCTGACACACTCCCCGGAGACCCGCGGTTAAGACTGAAAAACTCCCAGAACCCCCTGTAAATACTGACACACTCCCGGGGACCCCCTGTAAATACTGACATAATCCCGGGACCCCCT